>NW_007252282.1:359630-372538 GCF_000164805.1 Carlito syrichta | reverse complement strand
GACCGAGTGAGACTCCAACTCAAAAAAAAAAAAAAGAAAAAGAAAAACTGTTCTTTTGATTCCTAGTTCAGGGCTCTTTTCATTGTGTCATTTCATTGAAGTACTAAGCACCTCCCCAGTTTATTTGTTCTGTTCTTGTTGGGGTGAACCATATTATGAAAAATATAGTCCTTACAAATTAAGTATTTTGGTAGAAATGTATATATAAATGAATGACTAGGCACAGTAAAAGCCTAAGGCTTACGTTTAAGGTTAGATATCTGGGAGAATGAATATATATAAATATATTTATATATGAATGTGGATATACTTATTATTACAGTGACATTTGACTAAATAACATTTTATTTGAACTTTGAAGATGTTTTTAGTTTTAGTGGGGTTTGTTTTGGGAGGTTGTGGATAGTAGGTAGGTTGTGTTTTGGAGTTTTTTTAAGATAACATTATTGAAGTTTAACTTACGTAAAATAAAATACTTTATTTTAAGCGTCCAGCTCATTAAGTTTTGGCAGTTGTATACAGTTATATAACCACCACCACAAACAATAAAAAACATTTTTATTATCCCTACAATTTTCCCTTTTGCCTGTTTGCCATTGTTCCTGCTCTCACCCTGACTTCAAAAGACTATCGGTGTGTTTTCCATCTTTACAGTTTTATTTTTGTTTTTCACATATATGAGAAATTAATTTTCTAATTAATATAAGTTAACTTGTAGAATTAACTCTTCGTTTACAAGCATATCTTATGCTTTTCCACCTTTAAAAAACAAAAACAAATGACTTTCATAGTAATATAGACATTTTTTATTTGTCTTTGTTATTTGATATATGTGTGGGATCATATATTGTGTAGCCTTTTTTGTCAAGTTTATTCTTTTTTATTGCTGAGTAGTATTCTTCAGGCTATTGTTAATAATACTGTTATGAATGAATATTTTATATACTGCTGTTGGTGTGAATGTGTATTTTCATTTCTTGGAGTACTTAGGAGTGAAATTGCTGGGTTGCATGTTAAGTATATGTTTACCTTTATAAGAAACTACTTTTTTCCAGAGTGACTGTGCTGTTTTGCATTTCCACTAGCAATGTATGAGAGTTTTGATTGCTTTATGTGCTTGCCTAGGTTATTTTTTATGTTTGTATTGGTGCATGTAGCTGTGTCAAGATTTTTTTTTTAAATGTTAGTGTGTTCTGTATGTGAAACTCTTTTGGGTGGAAATGTTTTGTGGAGGTTGCCAGTGTCTTTCAGCACACTAGATAAGTGATCAAATAACTGTGGCTCAATCAGTTCACCCTTTTTTTTACCCCTCTTAGAGGCCCTTAGAACTAACTCTACACTTAGAGGTATATCTTATGCTTTTCAGTCTTTTTTGCAAACAAAAACAAATACTTAGTGAAGGAGATAGTTTTTAAAGAGTAGTAAATATGTGACACACTGGCTACATTGTATTACTATATACTTAAAAATACTATCCACATTTTTTATAGGTATCCTGCAAAGTATACAATTTTATATAAGTAGTTTTAAATGTGAAAATTAATACAGTGTTGAGAGAATATATTTTATTAAATACACAATAACTTTTTTTATTGAGTCGGAGTCTCACTCTTGCTTAGGCTGGATGATCATAGCATACTGCAGCCTTGACCAGTCCTTCCACTTCAGCCCTTCCAAGTAACTAGAACTATAGGCACATGCTACCACACCCATTGAATTTTTTGATTTTTTGTAGAGATGAGTTGCCCAGGCTAGTCTTGAACCTCTGAGTTTAGGCAGTCCTCTCACCTCCACCTCCCAAAGTGCTGGGATTACAGGCGTGAGCCACTGCATCCGGCCAGCACAATAATTTTTAATTTCTACAGTTTTATATTTGCTCATTTTTTAACTGATTGTCTATAAATCCTCATGATGAGCCTGTGTCATTTTTGATGTACTATAGCATAGATTATTTTAATAATACTACTCATTATCCCACCACATTTTGGGATATGTCCTTTGAGACCTTTTTTCTGTGCACATGCGCGCGTGCACACACACACACACACACACACACACACACACAGACACAAATTTACAAAAATGGAGTTGTGTTATGCAAGTATTTAAAATAGTCTTTTTTCCCTTTAAAAATATATTGTAGTTTTTCCTCCCATTTCAACAAATCATATCTAAACAGTTTCTCATGGCTGCATGGTATTTTATTTGTGGATATACTGTGATTTTGATAATCTGAATGTTTATTGGTAGAGAACTGATTACCAGCTTTAATGTTATGAACAGTGCTATATTTGTATATTTGTTCTGTATTTCCTTGGTATAAAAATTTGAAAGAGAATTTGGAGTCCTAAGAACATCCACATTTAAGATTGTTATTTTATGTTGCTCTTCAGGAAGGTTATAGAAAATTATGTAGGTTAAAAATATTTCTAGGAAAGGCGGCTGGGTGTAGTGGCTCATGACTATAACCTCAGTACTTTGGGAGGCTGAGGTGAGAGGATCACATGAGGCCAGGAGTTTGAGACCAGCCTAGACAACATAGCATGATCCCATCTCTACAAAAATAAAAATAAATTAGCTGTACATGGTGGCACATACTTGTAGTTCTAGCTATTTGGGAAGCTGAGGCAGTAGAATTGTTTGAGTCTGGGAATTTGAAGCTGCAATGAGCCATGATCACACCCCTAAACTCCAGCCTGGGCGACAGAGTAAGACTCGGTCTCAAAAATAATAATAATATTTATAGAATATTATTCTAAAATTTACTCTTTTAAGAGTAGCTAATAAGAGGCCAGGCACAGTGGATCTCACCTGTAATCCCAGCATTTTGGGAGGCCGAAGTGGGAGGATTGCTTGAACCTAGGAGTTCAAGACCAGTCTGGGCAACATAGTGAGACCTCATCTCTACTAAAAACAAAGGATTAGTCAGGCATGGGTGGTTTGTCTCAGCTACTAGAGAAACTGAGGCGAAGGACCACTTGAGACCAGGAGTTGGAGGCTGCAGTGAGCTGTGATTGTGCCACTACACTTTTGTCTGGGCAACAGAGTGAGAACAATGACCCCCACCCAAAAAAAGTATAGCTAATTAGAATGGCCACCCATTGCAACATGGTTAAAAAATGGAGTCATCTAGCTCGGTAGCTCAGCCTGTAATCCCAGCGCTTTGGGAGACTGAGGTGAGTGGATTGCCTGAGCCTGGGGTTCGAGACCGGCCTGGGCAACTGGACAAGACTTCATCTCTACAATAAATCAAAAATTAGCAGGGTGTGGTAGCGCGCGCCTATAGTTCCAGCTACTTGGAAGACTGAGGCAGAAGGATCCCTGGAGCCCAGCAGGTTGAGGCTGCGGTGGCCGGGAGTGTGCCACTCCATTCTGGGTGACAGAGTGAGATTCCAACTCAAAAAAAAAAAATGGAGTCATCCAAATCCTTCTCATTAAATTCTTATTTATTTATTTGTTTACAGGTTTATGACTTGTCTATTTTCATCACTAGAATATAAGCACCTTGAGGGAGGGGATCGCTGTTTTATTCCCATCGTATCTCTAGGTTGAGAACACTGCCTGTCACATAACAGGCACTGAATAAATATTTGACTCTCTTTTTTTATTTTGAGTTGGGTATTTGACTCTTTAATGACTGATTTTTATATAGGCCCCAAGATATATAGTCCTCTTAGAGGCTTGGGTCTGGTGATTTAGTCGTTGCTCTGAATTAGGGGAGAACAGTATATCTTATTGCTGTTTGGGAGAGTTTGGATTACCAGACATATTTTGCCAGCTTGTAAGTATGCAGGCCAGGCCAGGCTCGGTGGCTCAACCTGTAATCCCGCGCCTTTGGGAGGCTGAGGTGAGTGGATTGCCTGAACCCGCGGGTTCAAGACCCACCTGGGCAGCGAGACTTTATCCCTACAATAAATCAAAAAATCAGCCGGGCGTGGTAGCGCATGCCTGTAATTCCGGCTACTCGGAAGGCTGAGGCAGAAGGATTGCCAGAGCCCAGCAGGCGAGGCTGCGGTGGCCGGGAGCGGCCATTGCACTCCAGTTTGGGCAACCGAATGAGACTCCAACTCACAAAATAAATAAATAAATAAGTGTGCAGGCTGGGCTCGGTGTCTCAGCCTGTAATCCCAGCACTTTGGGAGGCCAAGGCGAGTGGATTGCCCAAGCCTGTGGGTTCGAGACCAACCCCAGCAACTTGGTGAGACCTTGTCTCTACAATAAATAAATAAATAGCTGATTGTGGTATTGCACGCCTGTACTTCCAGCTACTTAGAAAGCTACTTAGAGGCGGATCTCCAGAGCCTAGCTGTGAGTGTGCCACTGCACTCCAGCCTGGGCAACGGAGTGAGATCTCCAACTCAAAAAAAAAAAGCGTGTGTGTGTTAATCTGTTTTTGGTTACCTTTTTCTTTAGGCATTTGTGTAGAAAACAGTTCAAATAGTAGACCTGAGACTACTATCCTTAGAAAGGACTGCTTGCAAGGTTGGCCTTTGGCTGGCATCTGGGAATTCAGATTTTGGGAGTGTTCCCACCATTCCCTAACTGATAAGAGTGGTTTACTCTGCCTAAACTGTTTGTGAAAACAATATGGTTTATATTAAACACCCCATTTTCTTCTGGGAATTCGGATACATGTTAGCCTGAGGATGCCTATGTGACCAACCCCCCCCAATAAAATCTTGGAACACCAATTCTCTAATGAACTTCCTTGGCTAGACAGCATTTCACACATATTGTTACAATTTAGTACTGAAGGAATTAAGTGCATCCTGTGAGACTCCATGGGGAAAAACTCTTGGAAGTTTGCACCTGGTTTCCTCCAGACTTTAAACTCTTGTGCCTTTTTCCTTTGTTAACTGGATTGTATTATTTTGCTATAATTAATTGTACCTTAAGCATGACTGTATGCAGAATTCTGTGAGTCTCAGGCACCCCAACACAGCATCACATTTGGGAACTTCCTAAAGATGCACCTATGAATATTGTAATCTTTTCCTTACTGAGCACTTTCTTTGACATTATGCTAATACTCAACAAAATGACAATTTGATCTGTTGTAATATGGAGATTAAAATATATGCATTAAGGGACTGCTGTTTCATTTTTGGAAGGATTATTTTCTTTACAAAAGTACTCACCTTTTGGAAAAGCAAGGGTCTTCCTTACTTGATTTATTATAGTTGAATTTAGAAATGTGAGTTTACACCAGATTTTTAAGGGACATTTCTGTTATATAAGATACTCTCCTTCCTGTATTTCATAAGAGAATTGTAGTGATACTCTGAAATCGCAGTTGTGTTTGTCTTGAGAAGTTTGTGTTCTGGGAAAGGAATAATGTTGTTTCCGTTATTTGGTTATTTGCCCCATAACTGCAAGGTTCCTATGTTGTTTATTTTGGATAGTTCATTTTGACACTTAGATAAACAGAAGCCAGACACACAAGCATGCTCAGAATTAGTCCCTGAACTTTGTTCCAGGGTGAAGATAAGGAATTTAAGACTTCTCCAGTACAGATAAATATAGTATAACTACTGAAAAATGGATGTTATGTGACTCTGGATTGTTTAGTTTTAGAAAGACAGTGAAGGTCTTTTAAAAAATTCCTGTCAACAAAACTTAAGGAAAAATTTATTTTCATCTATAGATCCTACTTTTAGGAGGATTATAGATTAGGCACACAATTCTATAACTCAATACATCACCTCTTTATAACATGAATGAAAACTATTTAAATTGCCCTGAGCTGTGTTGCCTATTGAGCTTAAATCTGTGTCCTGCCTTTTTAAAAATGGATTTATGGTGATATGTGCCTGTGGTCTCATCTACTCAGGAGATTGAGGCTGCAGTGAGCTATGATTGTGCCATTGCACTCCATTCTGGGCATAGTAAGTGAAATAATAAACATTGGAGATTTGGAAAGGGAGGGGGTTAGGGGGATGACAGGTAAGAAATTTCAGGTGGTAGTCATAGAAAAAAGCGTGGACTGCACCACAAAGCAATATATACATGTAACAAAACTGCACTTGGGGATTGGGCATGGTTGCACCTGTAATCCTAGCGCTTTGGGAGACCAAGGCTAGAGGATCACTTGAAGAATCCTGGAGTTCCAAGACCAGCCTGGGCAACGTAGTGAGGCCTTGTCTCTACAATAAATAATAAATGAACCGACTATGATGGCAGACACCTTTAGTCCCAGCTGTTTGGGAGACTGAGGAAGGAGATCACTTGAGCCCTGGAGTTGGAGGTTGCAGTGTGCTAGAATTACACCACTGCACTCCAGCCTGGGTGACAGAACAAGACCCCAATTCAAAAACAAACAAAAAACTGCACTTGTACTCCCTAAATAAATATTTTATTTTATTTGAGTTGTGGGGTACAAGTAAGGATTTGCGACATAAGTAGGCTGCATGCAGGTGAAGATTTCTAGGTAGCCCCCTCTCCCCTTGGTAGTGGACCAGAGTACCCATTGTGTTGCCACATGACCCCTTCCCTCCTTCCTCCCTGCCTTCCTCCTTCCCCTAGCAGTGCCCAGCATCTGCCAAGCCCATCCTTGTACTAGTGTGACTAGAGTTCAGGGCCCGTAGTTGTGGTCTACAAATTTTGTAAGTATATGGTGTCCATTTGAAAGTTTGCTTATCGCTTGGCTGTTGCAGTCAGGTAATTTTCTGCTTTCGCAGAACCAGTAATAATCAGGCTGCAATCCTGGAGTTCTCATGTCCAAGGCAAAAGAAAAAAAGTTTTTGTCTCAGTTTTCAAAGAGAGGCCAGTTCACCTTTTGCATTTGTTTTCGCTGTGCCCCAGCCAACTGATTGGTGTACTCTGAGGTCATATCTTCCCTACTGAGCCCACTCAGACTCCCACACAGACCTACTCTGGAATCACCCTCACAGATACTCCCAAAATTATGCTTTACCAGGTTTTCTAGGTATTCCTGAATCCAGTCAAATTGACACTTAAATCCATAAATCCACCCCTTGTCAACTCGGCATTCATATGTATCTCCTTAAACCATACTTAAATTCCAGATAAAGACAATAACAAGGTAATTGTCTCACCTAATATGAGGTACCTAACATGACACAACTATCCTGCATACAACTGAAACACACTAATCCTTTCCCTAGAAGTTAACTTTCAGGATTTCAACATTTGGGATAATGATTTTGGAAATTTTAGTCATTAGGGATTTTAAACTTTAGGGAATTTGTTCCTTTTTTTTTTTTTTTGAGTTGGAGTCTCACTCGGTCGCCCAGACTGGAGTGCAGTGGCCGCTTCCGGCCACCGCAGCCTTGCCTGCTAGGCTCCAGCCATCCTTCCACCTCAGCCTTCTGAGTAGCAGGAATTACAGGCATGCGCTACCACGCCCGGCTGATTTTTTTTTTTATTTATTGTAGAGATGAGGTCTCGCTGCCCAGGCAGGTCTCAAACCTGCGGGCTCAGGCAATCCACTCACCTCAGCCTCCCAAAGGCAAGGGATTACAGGCCAAGCCACCAAGCCCAGCTGGGAATTTGTTCTTAAATATTGAATTAGATTTCATCATTTGAGAGTATTGCACTTGGGATTTGGAATTGTCTTTTGGAATTAAGATCAGCACCACTTTGTTTTATCCTTACTTTTCCTATGCTATTTATAAGAATTCAAAACTTTATGCAGATATGTTGCCTAAACTGATTCATTAAAAATGACACTTAAAAAGCTACACATGCTGCTTTTCAAAGTAGATTTTTCTTTGTTTTGACTAAGACAGTTTAGTTAGAATTCTTGCAAGAAAACCTTTATGTTACGTAAGAATGTGAATTTGAGTCATAATTTGAAAGAAAGCATTACTAGGTCTACATTAATGCCACCATCATAAAATAATATTTTAATAGTATGCTGAAGTTATTGTAAGAAAAAAATTTGGAGAAAACTGAGAGATGTTAAAGATACTCAGTCCTTTCCAATTGTGCCTTTATTGTTCTCATATTCCATTCAGTTTAGTTTTGTGGAGAGGGAGGCACAGGTACTTGTTTTTTGTCTTCTTCTACAAGAAGAATTTTAGATTGTACTTATCAAGTTATATAATAATGACTCTAAAATTTACACATATGTCCAGACCTTTTAGCTGCTCTTCAATGTAAAGGAAAACCAGGATAAGCAAAAATGTTTGTTTTGCATCTATTCTTCCACAAGAATATGCCTTTTTCTTCTTCTTTTTTTTTTTTTGAGTTGGAGTCTCACTCTGTCGCCCAGACGAGTGCAGTGGCCGCTCCCAGCCACTGCAGCCTCGACCTGCTGGGCTCCGGCGATCCTTCCACCTCAGCCTTCCGAGTAGCTGGAATTACAGGCATGCGCTACCACGCCCGGCTGATTTTTTGATTTATTGTAGAGATGAGGTCTCGCCGAGTTGCCCAGACGGGTCTCTCGAACCCGCGGGCTCAGGCAATCCACTCACCTCAGCCTCCCAAAGGCACGGGATTACAGGCTGAGCCACCGAGTCTGGCTTTTTTTTTTTTTTTTTTAGAGGCAAGGTATTGCTCTGTTGTCCAGGCTGGAGTGTGGTGGTTTCGTCGTAGCTCACTGCAATCTCAATGTCCTGGGCTCAAGCGATTCTCCTGCCTCAGCTTCCTGAGTAACTGAGACTATAGGTATACACCACCATGCCTGGCTAATTTTTTCAACATTTTTTGTAGAGATGAGGTTTCACTATGTTGTCCAGGCTGGTGTTAAACGCCTGGCCTCAAACAGTCTTCCAGCCTGGGTCTTCAAAGTGCTGAGGTTATAGATGTGAGTCACCACACCTAGCCTTACCTTTTTATTTTTAAATTAAATAAGGCATTTATTTAGTATTTGCCTACTTCTAGGAACAGTTAAATCCTACTTATTAACTTAATACTTAGTACAAAATTCTAGACAAAATGGACAACAGAAGAAGAGAAGGGCTAAAATTAGAACATCTTGGTTGTGGAAGATAATCTAATAAATATAATTAAGTTTGTTATTACAGGAGTTTGAAACTAGTACCTGTAGTAAAATATGGTAAATTATAATTAGGCTAATGTTCCAGAATTAGTTTTTATAAATTGATTATACTTTATTACCTGACCATTTCAATGATGTTAGTAAATGTCTTTTAGAAGACTGCCTAAAGTGGTTTTAAAATGTACATATCAAGTCATTTATTTTTTACTAATTTCTGTCTTGGATTTGGCTTCACCAACCCAAGATACTTAAGGTCTAGAACTCTGTATTACCCACTTAGGGATACTCTATTTCCTAGCCCAAATACTTTGAAATTACTTTTCATTGTAATAAATATGGCACGTCTGTGTATCTAAATTGGCTTGATCACACAGTTGTCATCTTCTGTGCTAAGATCTTCATGCATTAAGCCGTACAAATTGAAACATACCCAAAATAAAGAAATAAAACAGAAACCTATGAGGACTATATTGATCAAGTGTATTAGACATTATAATCATTGAAAAAAATTATAGAAAATCATAATAAAAAAATAAGTCTATAATAATATACTTTTTAAAAAATTTTACAATTTTTTAAAAATTAGAGACAAGCCGGGCTCCATGGCTCAGCCTGTAATCCCGCGCTTTGGGAGACAGGTGAATGGATTGCCTGAGTCCACGGGTTTGAGACCTGCGTGGGCAACTTGGCGAGACCTCATCTCTACAATAAATCAAAAAATTAGCCTGGCATGGTAGCGCGCGCCTGTAGTTCCAGCTACTTGGAAGGCTGAGGCGGATGGATCGCCAGAGCCCAGCCTGTCAAGACTGCAGTGGCCAGGAGAGTGCCACTGCACTCCAGTCTGCAACAGAGTGAGACTCCAACTCAAAAAATAAATAAAATAGAATAAAATAAAATAAAATTAGAGACACGATCTTGCTTGTCTTTTTGGCTAGTCACTCACATTAGGAAAGTCTACTATAAGAAACAAAATAAAGATCGGATGTTATTTTCAGTAACCTTTTTGGTATTCTCAGCAATGTTGGTAATTATTAATTAGCTGATAATTATGTGGTAAATGTTCTATAAAAATTAGTTAAATCAGATTATGTGTATAGAGAAAGCCAGATTGGCATTAAAATTGCCTTTGGTTGTCCCTTTAAGAACTATTGGAGCCAGGCTCGGTGGCTCAGCCTGTAATCCCGCGCTTTGGGAGGCTGAGGTGAGTGGATTGCCCGAGCCCGCGGGTTCGAGACCCCACCTGGGCAGCGAGACCTCATCTCTACAATAAATCAAAAAATCAGCCGGGCGTGGTAGTGCATGCCTGTAATTCCGGCTACTCGGAAGGCTGAGGCGGAAGGATCGCTGGAGCCCAGCAGGTCGAGGCTGCGGTGGCCGAAAGCGGCCACTGCACTCCAGTCTGGGCGATAGAGTGAGACTCCAACTCAAAAAAAAAAAAAAAAAAAAGAACTATTGGGCATTTCTTATTCTAACTATTGCATGTGTTGATATTTTGAATAGTGTGGGAAGTTGTTTTCTTTTGCCCACTAATAGCCTTACTTTTCAAAAACAGATTGATTAAGTCATAATTTATATGCTATGAGATTCACTCATTTTAAATTGACAAGTCAATGATTTTTTTTTTGGAGGGGGAGTAACTTTACAGAGTTGTGCAACCATTACCACAATCTAATTTTAGACCATATCTATAATCCTAAAATGAAATCATATACCCATTTGTAGTCACTCTCTACATCATAAGTTTACCATGCCTGATGATGTATGTAGCTTTCTATAACTGACTGTAAAATATGATTAAAATGCATACTATAAAATTTCCACAATTATTCAGTCTTCTAGACTTGTTTTGAAGGCTTGATAATTTAGAGTATGGACATTTTCTTTGATGATATTTCTTTGGACTTGAAAATTATTTAATGGGAGAAAGGGTGCTAAGAATAATTTGAGTAAGAGGGAATTGCTTTTGGGAAATGAATATTAAAATTTGCTCTTGGTTTGGTGATTGAAAATTAACTAATGAACAGAACATTTCTCTTGGTTTGGTGATTGAAAATTAACTAATGAACAGAACATTTACTGAATAAATGTAAAATTACAAATGTATTCAAGATTTGAATTCAAAGAATTTTATAAAACAAGATTTTATATAATAATGTTTTACAGAAATTATTATAAGATTAATTTGTCATTTAAAAATTTCCTTTATTTTAGCTTCCCAGAATCAAGAACGGCTATGTGCATTTAAGGATCCATATCAGCAAGACCTTGGGATAGGTGAGAGTCGAATCTCTCATGAAAATGGGACAATATTATGCTCAAAAGGTAGCACCTGCTATGGCCTTTGGGAGAAATCAAAAGGGGACATAAATCTTGTAAAACAAGGCAAGTAATTCTTTTCTTACCTAAAATGACTTTGTGTTTTATACAATTGAAGTTTATCTAAAAGGGACATGAAGGTAGATTAAAAGCCTCTCCAGAAAAACAGTGAATTTAAAAGTATATATTCCTGTCTCTATGTAGCCGTAAGCCCTGAATTTATAAGAGGTACTTTATTTTTAGCTTATTTTAATGGGCTCCTTCTTACTATAATGCTATTCATGCTGATTGTGTGGAGTTTGGAAAATACAGAAAATCATAATGAAAAATAAAAGTCTATATAATAATATACTTTTTTACAAACTTTTGCAATTATTTTTTAAATTAGAGACAAGATCTTGCTCTGTTGCTCAGGCTGGAGTGCAGTGGTGTGATCATAGCTCACTATAACTTTGAAGTCCTGGGCTCAAGGAATTCTCCCACTTTAGCCTTTGGAGTATCTGGAACTACTGGTGCATACCACTATGCCTGGCTAATTTTTTTTTTTTTTTTTTTTTTTTTGAGTTGGAGTCTCACTCTGTCACCCAGACTGGAGTGCAGTGGCCGCTCCCGGCCACTGCAGCCTCCACCTGCTGGGCTCTGGCGATCCTTCTGCCTCAGCCTTCCAAGTAACTGGAACTACAGGCGCACGTTACCACACCCAGCTAATTTTTTATTTATTGTAGACATGAAGTCTTGCCAGGTTGCCCAGGCGGGTCTCGAGCCCACGGGCTCAGGCAATCCACTCACCTCAGCCTCCCAAGGCACAGGATTACAGGCTGAGCCACCGAGCCCAGCTTGCCTGGCTAATTTTTAAATTTTTTTTTAGAAACAGATTCTTGCTATGTTCCCAGGCTTGTTTCAAACTCCTAGCCTTGAGTGATCTTCCTGTCTCTACCTACAAAGTGCTGGGATTACAGATATAAGCTCAGTGTCCTGCCTACTATACTATGCTTTTTTTTTTGAGTCAGAGTTTCACTCTGTTGCCCAGGCTGCAGTGCAGTGGCACACTCACGGCCACCTCAGTGTTGACCTGCTGGGGTCAGACAATCATTCCACCTCAGCCTTCCAAGAAGCCGGAACTACAGGCGCATACTATCACGCCTGGCTAATTTTTTTGATATATTGTAGAGATAAGGTCTCACCAAGTTGCCAGGCTGCTCTCAAACCCCTGGGCTCAGGCAGTCCTCTCGCATGGGCCTACCAAAGTGCTGGGATTACAGATTTGAGCCACTGTGCCTGGCCTAAACTGAGCTCTTAAGAAAATTTTTACTGTTAGTTTATCTCCTTCAGATGTGGTTTTGTTTTGTTTGTTTTTTGTTTTCTTGTGTCGGAATCTCACTCTGTCACCCAGGCTGGAGTGCAGTGGCATGCTCACGGGCACTGCAGCCGCAACTTGCTGGGCTCAGGCCATCCTTCCTCCTCAGCCTTCCAGGTAGCTGGAACTGTAGACGCACGCCACCATGCCCAGCTTCCTTCCTTCAGATGTGTTTTCTGCATGCTTATATGTTTATATGTGCGTGTACATGTTTTTCAAAATTTGGATAATACTGTATAAAAAATTTCATGAGCCAGGCTCGGCGGCTCAGCC
>NW_007252282.1:353312-359572 GCF_000164805.1 Carlito syrichta | reverse complement strand
AAGCAGCCACTGCACTCCAGTCTGGGCGACAGAGTGAGACTCCAACTCAAAAAAAAATTTCATACCCAGTTCCCCCATGTTAATCATGAACAGTTTTCCATGTCTTTAAATACTATTTGAAAACTTTTTTTTCTATGAGTGGAGTTCTTACTCTGTTGCCCAACCTGGAGTACAGTGGCATCAACACAGCTTACCATAGCCTCAACCTCCTGGGCTCAGACAATCCTTCCATCTCATTCTCCTGAGTATCTGAGACTACAGGTATATACCACTGTGCCTGGCTAATTTTGCAAATTTTTTTACAGAGATGATATCTCACTGTGTTGCTCAGGCTGGTTTTAAACTCCTGGGCTTAAGCAGTACTCTCGCCTCAACCTCCTGAAGTACTGGAATTACAGGCATAAGACACTGCACTGGGACTCTGAAAACATTTTTAAAAGTTTTGTACAAATTTCATTGTATACATGTATCAAAGTTTACCTACAGATTATTCTGTTATATGTGGTTTTCATTTTTTATTGTAATATATAATATTTCTTTTTTTTTTTTTTTCTTTTTGAGTTGGAATCTTACTTCATCACCCAGGCTGGAGTGCAGTGGCACACTCACAGCCATCCCAGTGTCAACCTGCTGGGCTCTGGCATTCTTTCCACCTCAGTCTTCCAAGAGCTAGAACTATAAGTGTGCACTACCACTCCCGGCTAATTTTTGATTTATTGCAGAGACGAGGTCTCACCAAATTGCCTGGACTGGTCTTGAACCCTCAGGCTCAGGCAGTCCTCTTGCCTTGGCCTCCCGAAGTGCTGGGATTACAGGCTGAGCCACCAAGCCTGGCCAGTGTATAATATTTCAATGAACAATTTTGAACATAACTCTTGGGTTGAATGTGATTGTTTCCTTGAAATGGGTTCCTTGATGTCGAATTATTAGGTTATAATATATTTGGATATTTTAAAGACTTGTCATAAAAATGTCCTTGTGGCTTTCTAGAAATATAATCCAATTAAATTTTCTTCAGCATTAAAATTCCTCCAGCATGAGAGTGTCTGTGTTACTGGATTCTTGTTATGATGTATATTATTATTTTTTTAAGCTCAGGACCATTTAATTGGTATAGACAAAAATGAAATTTTACTGTTCCTTTAATAATTCTTAGATTAATTACGCAGTTAAACATTTTGTTGGTGGTTTTTTCCTTGTATAAAATGTCTTTTGAGCTGGGCTCAGTGACTCAACCTACCCCAGTACTTTGAGAGGCCAAGCTGAGTGGATTGCCTGAACCAGCCTGGGCAACTTAGCAAGACCTCATCTCTACAATAAATCAAAATTAGCCAGACGTGGTAGTGTGTGCCTGTAGTTCCGACTACTTGGAAGTCTGAGGTGGAAGGATCACCAGAGCCCAGCCTCCCAAAAAAGTCTTTTGTATTCCATGCCATTTTTTGATTTTTAAAATTTGTATTTCCTATTGACTCACAATGCTGTTTTATAGCTTATTTGTACTGTCTTCTCATTTATTGCAATTATTTCTTAGTTTGTTGTTTCTCTTTTAGATTTTTTTTAAAATCCTGTTGTATTCTAACTGGTTTATATTAATATTGACTTGTAGGATGTTGGTCTCACATTGGAGATCCCCAAGAGTGTCACTATGGAGAATGTGTAGTAACTACCACTCCTCCCTCAATTCAGAATGGGACGTACCGTTTCTGCTGTTGTAGCACAGATTTATGTAATGTCAACTTTACTGAGAATTTTCCACCTCCTGACACGACACCACTCAGTAAGTAATTAAAGTAACATACTTTTCTTTGTATTTCCTTTCTCCAAAGATTTGCAAAATATAAAAAAAATTCAGGGTTAGAAGGAACAAGAGGGAGAGTTCCAGCATCATAAGATGACATGTAGCAAGTACCTGAAATCCAGAAGATATGCACCAGGACTCCCAAGGCATCAGTACATTACCAAATAAGTTTGAATTAAATTTTAGTATATTTCTATCCTATAGAAAGAGAAATTTGAACCGTGCTCGGTGGCTTAGCCTGTAATCCCGCGCTTTGGGAGGCCAAGGTGAGTGAATTGCCTGAGCCCAGAGGTTTGAGACCTGCCTGGACGAGACCTCATCTCTACAATAAATTAAAAAAAAATTAGCCGGGTGTGGTAGCGCGCGCCTGTAGTTCCAGCTACTTGGAAGACTGAAGCAGAGGGATCGCTGGAGCCCAGCAGGTCGAAGCTGCGGTGGCCACTGTACTCTAGTCTGGGCGACAGAGTAAGACTCCAACTCAAAAAAAAAAAAGAAAGAGAAATTTGGCAGTTATTTAAAATATGGAATGCTTCATGAATTTGCATGTCATCTTTGTACAGGGGCCATGCTAATTTTCTCCATATCATTTCAATTTTAGTATATGTGCTGTTGAAGTGAGCATGAAATTTGGCAATATTAAGAAAACTACATGTGTGCTTACTCCTCCTAGTTTTCCCATTTCTAGGACTATGTCTGCAAGATACATCTTTAGTAGTACAAAAATATACATGCATTGAGTTAGTCATTGCAGTGTTATTTGTAACTGCACGGTATTAGAAAGTTAATGTCCAAGAATGGAGATTAGCTGAAATGTACTATGGTACATATGTATAATAGAGCATTAGCTATACAGTTGTAAGGAAAAAAAAAGATCTCTATGAACTGACATTGAGTGATTTCTAGAGATAATATTAGGTACAAAAAAGTGTATATCATATGCAGGTTTTTTGTGTAAGACTAGAAGGAAAATGAAACATATCTATTATTGACTTACCTCTACAAAAAGAGAGAAAGAAATAATAAATCAGAAAATAATGATGTTAGTTACTTATAAGGAATGCAAGGAATGGAGCAGAACAGAAAGGAGTGACAGTTCTCTGAATGTAACCTTTGAATGTTGTTTTTCTGTTGGTATCATGTTACGATTCTACATGTTTAAAAAAATTAAATCATTAAAGATGGTAAGGGGGTAGCCAGGCTTGGTGGCTCAGCCTGTAATCCCGTGCCTTTGGGAGGCTGAGGTGAGTGGATTGCCTGAGCGTGCGGGTTCGAGACCCGCGTGGGCAGCAAGACCTCATCTCTACAATAAATCACAAAATTAGCCGGGCGTGGTAGCACATGCCTGTAACTCCAGCTACTTGGAAGGCTGAGGCGGAAGGATCGCCAGAGCCCAGCAGGTCAAGGCTGCGGTGGCTGGGAGCGGCCACTGCACTCCAGTCTGGGTGACAGAGTGAGACTCCAACTCAAAAAAAAAAGAGATGGTAAGGGGGAAGAAAACCTCAGACTGAAAGCAAACTGAAATAAATAAACCCAATTGTCTTTCATATAAGTACAGTAACCACAGTGAAGGGAAAAATAAAGAACTAATCCAAGTGATTTACAAATACATTATTGGACTATGTACATTCTTTTGGACAAGATTGGTATAAAAGGTGGAAGGACAATTGCAAACAAATATTGAACTCTCTTTAGAAAATTTTTTTTTTATGATGTGGACAAAGCAATTCTGAAACAATTGTAGATATATTATAGAATTAAGAAAATGAGTTGATATACTTGGGAGCCAGGGTTCTTCTTGAAGTAATAGGAATACATAATTATCAAATGGAGGAAGACAAAAGAGAAACCTGTGCAAATAGATTGTAACTCAGGGTATTGGTAAGAACTTATGATTTTAAAAATATGCACATGTATGTGTTACATGCATTTATATGTGATCATGTATGGATGTATATGTCTATATTGATATGTATATAAATTTGTATACATACATGTATTTCTTAGTTCTGTAAAAGTCAAGAAGCCACAGTACTCAGTAGTAATGAGCATGCATAATGCCCAAATTTTAGTCTCTAATACCATTTTCTATTAAAAGCAACCAGGACCTCTTGGAAAAATGAGTTATTCCAGCACTGGAGCATCATGGGTGAAGATTAACCGGAAACATCTTATAATGTAATGTTTTATAATGCAGACAGTAAGGAAATAAATGCTCCAAAATATGATAGAGACTCCTCTGAAGGACACAGGAGCCAGCTTAAAGGAACTCCCACTAGCTAAATCTGGGTTAGTTTGAGTGCTAAAATAATTAAGTACAGTAATTAATTGTAAGCCATTGGAAGGAAAATGACTCATGAGTAGCATGCCAAGTGTCAAGTGGTAAATTAGGAATGCTGGAGTTGGCAAATAGTCATTCTGCAACCATCGTGTTAGGATTAGATCAAGCAAGAGTCATCTTAAATCTAGGGACACTTTTTTTTTTAAGTTAGAGTATCACTCTGTCACCAAGGCTGGAGTGCAGTGGCACACTCATAGCCACTGCACCCTCAACCTGCTGAGCTCTGGCGATCCTTCTGCCTCAACCTTCCAAATACCTGGAACCATATGCATGCTCTACCACACCCAGCTAATTTTTTTATTTATTGTAGAGACAAGGTCTCCCCAAGTTGCCCAGGCTGGTCTTGAACCCCTGAGCCCAGGCAATCCTCTTGCCTCCACCTCTTAAAGTGCTGGGACTACAGGTGTGAGCCACCATGCATTAGGGCACATTCAGTGAGGACCCAGGATATTTGCATGATTTTATTGTTGTTGTTGTAGTTTTGAGTTAGAGTCTCCCTCTGTTGCCCAGGCTGGAGCGCAGTGGCACACTCATGGCTACCCCAACGTCCACCTGCTGGACTCCAGCGATCCTTGCGCCTAAGTCTTCTAAATAGCCAGAACTACAGGTGGGTGCTACCGTGCCCAGCTAATTTTTGACTTATTGTAGAGATAGGGTCTCTCCAAGTTGTCTGGGCTGGTCTCGATCCCACGGGCTCAGGCTGAGCCACCGAGCCCGGCCATTTACCTGGCTTTAACGTGTCTCCAACATACTACAAGGAAAAATTGGTAATTATAAAATGAGAAAATTGAATACTTCTGGTCAGGTGATCAAAATTAACACCATTAAAGAAAGATAGATGGAAATCCATGATGCTTAGAGAAGGACACATTATCACTAATATGTACTATATTCCAGCCAATAATGCATAACCTGAATTCAGTCATGAAGGAACATCAGACAAACCCCAAATTAGGAATGTCATAATAAGGGGGATTATATTCTTCAAAAACATGAATGTCATTATAAGACAAAGAAAGACCATGGGAAAGGTCTGTATTAAAGAGGCTAAAAAGACTGGGCAACTAAGCAGTTGCTAACTTTCTTATATTGGATGGGAAGAATGTGATAAAGGACATTGTTGAATTAATTGGCAAAATGAATAATTAAAGAAAAGTGTTGTTTCAGTGTTAAGTTTACTGAAACTGATAACAGTACTGTGGGTTTATAAGAGAATATCCATATTCTTAGGAAACACTCTAAGAAATATTTAGTAATAAAGGGTCATGACATATATAACCTGCTGTTACATGTTTAAAGGAGAGAGACAAGGAGAGAAAGAGAGAGAGAATCAAAGCAAATAGGATGAAAGGCTAACAATAGATGAATCAGGGCAAAAGTACACGGTGTATTATTTGTACTGTTCTTGCAACTGTTCTGTAAGTTTTAAATTACTTCCCAATAAGTCTCTCCTTGTTGTTGTTGAGACAGAATCTCACTCTATCCCAGACTAAAGTGCAGTGGAGCAATCATGGCTCACTGTAGACTTGAACTCCTAGGTTCAGGTGATCCCAAGTAGCTGAGACTACAGGCACACACCACCATATCCAGCTGATTTTTAAAATATTTTGTAGAGATGTGATGGTAGCACTGTGTTGCCCAGGCTGGTCTTGAATTCCTGGCCCTCAAATGCACCATGCCCAGCCCCTAATACATTTTGCAATTTTAAAAGTTTTTTAAAAGTAAGATATAGCAATTATCAAAAAGTCTTTCAGTCAACAAATGTCAGTTTATACCCTAGGATCTTCAGTTTTGGGTTATTTCCTTCAATTTGAAAGCAAATGGAGCCAGGCTTGGTGGCTCAACCTGTAATTTCAGCACTTTGGTAGGCCGAGGTGAGTGTATTGCCTGAGCCCATAGTTTCGAGACCAGCCCAGGCAACTTGGCGAGACCTCATCTCTATAATAAATCAAAAATTAACTGGGCATGGCAGTGCATGCCTGTAGTTCCAGCTGTTTGGGAGGCTAAACCAGAAGGATCACTGGAACCCAGCAGGTTGACACTGGGATGGCCGTGAGTATGACACTGCACTCCAGCCTGAGTGACCGAGTGAGACTCCAACTCAAAAAAAAAAAAAAAAAAAAA
>NW_007252282.1:351301-353184 GCF_000164805.1 Carlito syrichta | reverse complement strand
GCGAAGTTCATGATTTTGTTCTTCTTTATGGCTGCATAGTATTCCATTGTGTATATGTACCACATTTTTTTAATCCAGTCCTCTTTTGATAGGCAGTAAGGTTGGTTCCATGTTTTTGTTATTGTGAACAATGCTGTGATAAACATACATGTGCAGGTATCTTTTTTATAGAGTGATTTGAGTTCTTCCAGGTATAATCCCAGTAGGGGGATTGCAGGGTCATATGGAAGTCGATTTTTAGAACTTTTAGGAATTGCCACAGTTTTCCACAGAGGCTGTACTAGTTCACACTCCCACCAACAGTGTAGAAGTCTTCCTTTCATCACATTCTCTCCAGCATCTGTTATTTTTTGAGTTATTGATGATGGTCATTCTGGCTGGAGTTAGGTGGCATCTCAGTGTAGTTTTGATTTGCATTTTTTTGATGACTAGTGAGGCTGAGCATTTTTTCACGTATCTTTTGGCTGCTTGTATGTCTTCTTTTGAGAACTGTCTATTCATATCTTTTGCCCACTTTGTAACATGGCTGTTCTGTTTTTTTCTTTTCAGCACGTTTGAGTTCCTTGTAGATCCTAGATGTTAGGCTTTTGTAAGACAGAGTTGGCAGATATTTTTTCCCAATCTTTGGGCTATCTCCCTGCTCTCTCAATGGTTTCTTTGGCTTTGCAGAAGACTGTCAGTTTGATGATGTCCCACTTGTCTATCTTATCTCTTATGGCATGGGCACTTGGGGTTTTGACCAGGAAATTGGTTGCCAGTTCCAATTTCCATAAGGCTGTCTCCTGCATTTTCTAAGGTTCTTATAGTTTGAGGTTTTACGTTTAGCTCTTTGATTCATTTAGAGTTGATTTTTGTGTATGGTGATAGGTAGGGATCTTGTTTTAATCTTCTGCATGTGGTCAGCCAGTTTTCCCAGCACCATTTACTGAATAGGTTCTCCTCTCCCCAGTCATTGGTGGTGGAGGCTTTGTTGAAGATGTGTTGGTTGAGAAATTGAGGTTTTGATTCTGGACTCTCTATCCTGTTCCATTGGTCTATATGCCTGCTCTTGTACCAATACCAGGCTGTTTTGATTATTGTAGCTTTATAATAAAGTTTAAAGTCTGGGAGTGTGATACCTCCTGCATCGTGTTTTGTTTGTTTGTTTGTTTGTTTTTTCTGAGGATTTTTTTCACTATTCGTGGTCATTTATGTTTCCATATGAATTCCTGTATTGTTGTTTCTAGGTCTGAGAAGAATGTTGCTGGTAATTTGATGGGTATTGCATTAAATCTGTTGATTGCCTTAGGTAGAATGGACCTCTTAACAATGTTGATTCTTCCAATCCATGAGCATGGATTATTTTTCCACTTGTTTGTGTCATCTTTGGTTACTTTGAGCAGTGTTTTGTAGTTTTCATTGTAAAGGTCTTTCATGTCTCTGGTCAGGAAGATGCCAAGGTATTTCATTTTTTTTTGTGGCTATTGTGAATGGAATTTTGTTTTTTATTTGGGTTTATGTTTGTTTATTATTAGTATATAGAAATGTGATTGTCTTTTGCACATTTATTTTATACCCTGAGACTTTGTCAAAGTCCTTTATTAGTGCAAGGAGATTTTTGACAGATTCTCTTTGGTTTTCGAGGTGTAGAATCATGTCATCTGCAAAGAGGGATAACTTTATTTCCTCTTTTCCTATTTGGATACACTTGATCGCCTTCTCTTCTCTGATTGCTCTATCTAGAACTTCCAAAACTATGTTGAACAGGAGGGGTGAGAATGGGCATCTTTGTCTTGTTCCAGTTTTCAGGGGGAAATGGTTCCAGTTTCTGTCTGTTTAGCAGTATGCTGGCTGTGGGTTTCTCATAGATGGCTCTTACTATTTTGAGGTATGTTCCATCTATG
>NW_007252282.1:326000-351170 GCF_000164805.1 Carlito syrichta | reverse complement strand
AACCCGTGGGCTCAGGCAGTCCACTCACCTCAGCCTCCCAAAGGCGCGGGATTACAGGCTGAGCCACTGAGCCTGGCTGGTGGATGATTTTTTATATGAGTTGTTGAATCCGGTTTGCTAGGATCTTGTTGAGAATTTTAGCATCTATGTTCATCAAGGATATTGGCCTGTAGTTCATTTATTTGTTGGATCTTTACCTTGCTTGGGTATTAATGTGATGTTAGCTCCATAAAATGATTTGGGGAGAGTTCCATCTTTCTCAGTTACCTGGAATACTTTCAGTAGGATTGGTGTCAGTTCCTCCTTGTATGTTTTGTAGAATTCTGTTGGAAAGCCATCTGGTCCAAGGCTTTTTTTTTTTATAGGTAGTTTTCTTATGACATAGTCAATTTCCTGGATTACTATTGGTCTGTTTAGGGTCTTGATTTCTTCTTATTTCAACCTGGGGAGGTTGTGTGATGTCAGAAAGTCCTTCATTTCCTTTAGGTTTTCAAGTTTTGTTTCCATACAGGTGTACATAGTAGTCTCTGTTTTTTTTGTTTTGTTTTGTTTTTGGTTTTGTTTTTTGAGTTGGAGTCTCACTCTGTCGCCCAGACTGGAGTGCAGTGGCTGCTCCCAGCCACCGCAGCCTCGAACTGCTGGGCTCTGGCGATTCTTCAGCCTCAGCCTTCCAAGTAGCCGGAATTACACGCATGTGCTACCATGCCCGGCTGATTTTTTTTTTTTTTTTTTAATTGTAGAGATGAGGTCTCACTGCCCAGGCGGGTAGAACCCGTGGGCTCAGGCAATCCACTCACCTCAGCCTCCCAAAGGCACAGGATTACAGGCTGAGCCACCAAGCCTGGCTATATAGTAGTCTCTGTTAATCTTTTTTATTTCTTCAGGGTCAGTTGTGACTTCATCTTTTGTGTTTCTGGTTGAGCTTATTTGGACTTTTTCTCTCTTTTCCTTGGTTAGCCTATCTAGGGACCATTAATTTTGTTTATCCTTTCAAAGAACCAGCTTTTTGTTTTATTGATTTTTTTGTATTTTTGTCTTCTATGTCCTGGATTTGGGCTTTTATTTTCATGATCAGAATTCTTCTGCTGAAGTTTTGGTGGTCTTGCTTTTCCAGCTCCTTAGGTGACTTGTTAGGCTGTTATCTTGTGATCTCTCCATTTTCTTCATGTGTGTTGGTAGAGATATGAATACCCCTTTTACTTCTGCTTTCATGGCATCCCAGAGGTTTTGATAAGGTGTTTCTTCATTTTCATTTGTTTCCAGGTATCTTTAATCTCTGTGTTGATTTCCATGTTGACCCAGGAGTTCCTTAGCATCATACTGTTTAGTGTCCATATCTTTGTGGGTTTGGGGGGAACTTTGTTGGTGTTGATACTTATTTTTCTTCCACTGTGGTCTGAGAAGGTGCATGGCAGAATTTCAATCTTAGGAAATTTGTTTGTGCTTGATTTATGGCCAAGTATGTGGTCAATCTTAGAGTACATTCTGTGTGGTGATGTTTAGAATGTATATTCTGTAGTTGTTGGGTGAGTGTTCTTTTAGTAGGGGATTGTATTTACTTGGGCACCTTTTTTTCAAACAAATAAAACAAGGTCTCTAATTTTCACTTATACATCGAGATAGACGAAAGAAGGGAAGTGAATTTGTGCATGCATTATCTTCAAAGATCTTTAGACTATGTTAAATTTCAGATTGTTACCTAGGTCTTGGTTTATTATAACCTTTTGATAAAAGTAGTATTGCCAAATTAAGTCAATTTCGTCAAAAGTCACATTGAGGTTCCAGATCTTGCTGATTTTTTGTCTCGATGATCTGTCTAGGGTTATGAGTGGGATATTAAAGTCCCAGCTATGATAGTGTTAGAGTCAATATCTTTTTAAAGTTTGCCTAGAAGCTGCTTTATGAAAGTTGGTGCTCCTATGTTGGGTGCATATATGTTTAGGATGGATATTTCTTGTTGATGGATTGAACCTTTTATCATTATATAGTGATTTTCTGTATCTTTTTTAACTTTTGATAGCTTAAAGGGTATTTTGTCGGTTATTAAGATTGTAACTCCTGCTTTCTTTTGTGTTCTGTTCGCCTGAAATTTTGCTTCCCATCCTCTTACTTTGAATCTGTGTGTGTCCTTTCTGGTGAGATGAGTCTCTTGGAGACAATATATGCCTCATGATATTTTATCCATTTTTGCCATTCTATGTCTTTTCAGTGGTACATTTATTATTTGGGAGGCCGAGGCAGAAGGATCACCCCAGCAGGTCGACACTGGGGTGGCCATGAGTGCCACTGCATTCCAGCCTAGGCTATCACTCCAACTCAAAAAACAAACAAAAAGAAAGCAAATAGGAAATTTTCTCTACAACTGTAGTTTCTTGCTGCTGAACGCCATTTCCTTTTAGTAGGGGATTGTATTTCATTGAGCACATTTTTTTCAAACAAATAAAACAAGATCTCTAATTTTCACTTACACATCTAGATAGACAAAAGAAGGGAAGTGAATTTGTGCATGCATTATCTTCAAAGATCTTTAAACTGTGTTAAATTTCAGATTGTTACCTAGGTCTTAGTTTACTATAACCTTTTGACAAAAGTAGTATTGCCAACTAGGAGTCAGTAATGCTCTCCCAATAAAAAGGGTAAGTGTTTAAGTAAAACGTTTCATTTGGGAGTATTTAACCCAATTTATGTATTTTGTTCTTCAAACAAAAAAAAATGGAGTAAAGCTGAAGTTCGCAAACAAGATGAATATTGACTTTTGCATTAATCTTAAGAAAAATATCCACCATAATATAGACTGGCAGACATTTAGTCTAGAAATGCTAGGTGTTTAACCAAAATAAAAACAGTTGAAGTTTAAAGAAATAAATTAAAATATAAAATTAAAACAGTCTTTTTTTATGACCATATATTACTAGTAAGTAGAAAGTTTGGTGATAGTGATTTTTTTCTCCTTTGAAAATACCAATTATTGAATATTTAATGTAAATATTTGTTTAAAAAAAAACTTACATGTGTTTTAAAATTACTAAAAACTCCGTAGCTGAGGTAGGAGGATTCCTTGAATCCAGCAGTTTAAGGCTGCAGTGAGTTAGATTGTGACTGCATTCCAGCCTCAGTGATGAAGCAAGATTCTCTCTCCAGGGGGAGAAAAAAAGAGGAGGAATAGCATGGAGTGACCATGGGAAGATGATATAATCTTCCTATATTTTTGTATTGGTTGAACCTTTAAAATGAGAATATATTTGTGTACTAATTGTATTATTAAAGTAATTTGTAAATTTGAAAAATTTGGAAAAATAGAAGAATGCTTGTTAATTTAGAATAATAGAAAAATGACATAAGTAGAAAGGAGAAAAACAATCTTCAGTAATCTCTTCACTCATATACATCCATTGTTAATATTTTCAATTTTTCCTCATTTAATTTTTTAATTTAATTTTTAAAATGTATTTAATTTTTGTATAGTTATACTATTAATAACATACTGCATTTTAGATCCTGCCTTTTTTAACATAAGATAATAAGTATTTTTCAGGTTATCACATATGTATCATAGTTGCCAGTTTTAATAGTTATATCCTATTTCATCAGCTAGATATTTCCCTTATTTATTCTCCTGTTTTCAGACATTTAGGCTGTTTCCAGTTTATTACAATGAACATCTTTGTGTATAGATATAACTTTATATAAAATTATAAGTCCTAGAATTGGAATTTTTATATCCAATAGTAGCATTACATTTTTTCATATATTGTCAAATTGCTTTTATTTTTCTTTTCTTTTCTTTTTTTTTTTGAGTTGGAGTCTCACTCTGTCACCCAGGCTGAATTGTAGTGGCATGCTCACAGCCACCCCAGCCTTGACTTACTGAGCTCAGGCGATCCTTCCGCCTCAGCCTTCCAAGTAGCTGGAACTACAGGCATGTGCTACCATGCCTGGCTAATTTTTTAATTTATTGTAGAGATGAGGTCTCGCCAAGTTGCCTGGGCTGGTCTCGGAACCCCTGGACTTAGGCAATTCTCTCGCCTCGGCCTCCCAAAGTGCTGGAGTTACAGGCTTCAGCCACCTTGCCTGGCCTAAATTGCTTGTCAAATGACTGAAACACTCAACACGCCCATCAATGATATATGAGAGTACATATTTCATGATATCTTTATCAGCATTATGAGTATTAAAATAAAACTTTGCTGATTTTGAAGATAATTTTCCTTTTTTTTTTTTTTTTTTTTTGAGTTGGAGTCTCACTCTGTCGCCCAGGCTGGAGTGTGGTGGCATGATCATGGCCACTGCAGCCTCAACCTGTTGGGCTCAGACAATCCTTCCACCTCAGCCTTCCAAGTAGCTGTAACTACGGACATGTGCCACCACGCCTGGCTAATTTTTTTTATTTATTGTAGAGGCTAGGTCTCCCAAGTTGCCTGGGCTGGTCTCAAACCTCTGGGCTCAGGTAATCCTCTTGCCTCCACATCCCAAGGTGCTGAGATTACAGACATGAGCCACTGCACCCGGCCTGAAGCATCTCCATAGCTCACATATAATTTTTGTAATGGCTGATAAAGCCTTGCTTTTGCACAGTATTTTATATTTTCAGAGTGCTGTCAGAGTGCTGTCATATCTATAAGCGTTTAAAAGATATCATCTTAATGTTTAGGTAGTTCAGTCAGAAATAAGCCCTTCTGTCTTAGTGAGTAGCCCTGCTTATTGATGTAGTGCTCTTTCTCTGGCAGAGATGATATACATCTTATCTTCTTTTAACGTTTTGCCTGTCATTATATTGATAAACAGTAAGTGTTAAGTATTCATATTTTGAGCCCTCAGCAAAAAGTTGTTTAAAACTTTTACATTTGAAATTATTTCAAACTTGTTTTAAAAAGTTACAGCTGGGCACAGTGTATCTACTCAGTTTAAAAAGAAAAATCAGTCTTTAAGTAAATAAATTTGTATAAAGTATTATTTTGCTTCCTTATACCCTTAAGTCATCTTTTTCTGTTTACAAATTCCCAGCATTTGAAAGAAGAGTATAATTATTACAAAGTTTGGAAATTTATTTTAGAACAATTTCTTGAATTGGTTTAATTAACCTTTCTAACTATAAAGTAAACAAGATAAGTCAGTTGAAAAGCAGCAAAATATTATATAAAACTTAGTTCATTCTATTCAGTGTTGAAGGTTATTGGGTGAAAGTATATAAATATAGAATACTTTTATTTACTTTGTTCATTAAGTTGATAGTTTGATCTGATCAATGAGAAGTTAAGATTGAATTGCATCTAAAGCTAGGTTTAAGAAACATATTCTGGCTGGAGTGCGGTGGCTGACACCTGTAATCCCAACACTTTGGGAGGAGGTAGGAAGATTACTTGAGCCAAGGAGTTTGACACCAGCCTAGACAACATAGAGAGACCCTGTCTCTACAAAAAATAAAAAAAAAAAAATAAGCCAGGCGTGGTGTAGTCTTAGCAACTCAGGGGGCTGAAGTAAGAGAATCACTTGAGTTCCAGTAGGTCAAGGCTGCAATGAACCATGATTGTACCACTACTCTCCAGCCTGGGCAACAGAATGAGACCCTGACTCAAAAATTTAAAAATTAAGATTTTAAAAAAGAAGCACATAAGATTAGAAATTCTAATTTCCAGTGTCTGGCAACAAATATCTTTTTTTTTTTGAGTTGGAGTCTCACGCTGTCACCCAGACTGGAGTGCAGTGGCCGCTTCCGGTCACCACAGCCTCGACCTTCTGGGCTCTGGAGATCCTTCCGCCTCAGCCTTCCAAGTGGCTGGAACTACAGGTGCGCACTACCACTCTCGGCTAATTTTTTGATTTATTGTAGAGATGAGGTCTCACCAAGTTGCCCAGGCAGGTCTCGAACCCGCGGGCTCAGGCAATCCACTCACCTCAGCCTCCCAAGGCACGGGATTACAGGTTGAGCCACCGAGCCCGGCTAACAAATATCTTTATCTTACACCAAACTGGAAAAGAAAGCCTACATTCAAAGAAGCTGTCATTGGCACAGGGCCACGGGTAGGTTATTAGCTACTGTAAATTCATGGTGCTTTTTCAGTATTACTGCTTCTGTGACAGCATTGAAAGTGATTGAATGGACAGAAAATAGGAAGTAAAGATAACTGAAAGTCTTTGCTGATTGTTTCAAGAGGCAAAACAAAAATATATTTTTATACTTATTAAAAAATATTAGTGTAGAAGGAGCATAACAAGAGAAGTAGAGCAAAATATGTATCCTTTAGGAAATTATTAATTCCTTAATGAAATAGTAACAAGATTCTACTTACACATTATGTGATGTTGGTCAGACAGTTTTCATTTTGAAATTTTGATAGCTCTGCACTATTGAATGCCAACCTCACATGATGTCCACCTACCTACCTTGCCCCTCTCTTCTCAAAAAGTAATCTTTTTCATGGTAGTGTTTTAAAAATTTTATATTACTTATATTCCTGACAAACAAAGCAAAACCTGGTGATTAACCTGGCTTTAACTGTTTATTCTTGAAATGTCTCTTTTGAAAAAATACATCTTGTACACCTAGCTCTAATTATATGAAATTTGCCTATTCGACTGCTTGAAAATGAGATCGTCTGAGGGAGAAAAGTACAGGGTTTCAAAGATACTTCACTTAATTCTTTAGGTGGTTATAGCATAATGAGTAAGACACAGGCTGTCAGACTTAGTGCCTGGGTTAAAAAAATGATGCATATAAAGTGCCCACATACAGTAAACATTCGATAAATAAATATAGCTTTTTTTTTTTTTTTTAGGAGCGAGATTTGAGTCTTTTTATAAAGTATTGCAAATATCTTCCCTCATTTCATTTTCATTTATCATAGAGGATACTTTTATGTTACTTCTTATTTATTATATATGAAAGCCTATAGTCTGATTTTTTTTTTTTGAGTTGGAGTCTCACTCTGTCGTCCAGACTGGAGTGCAGTGGCCGCTCCCGGCCACTGCCGCCTCTATCTGCTGGGCTCCTGTGATCCTTCCGCCTCAGCCTTCCGAGTAGCCGGAATTACAGGCATGCGCTACCACGCCTGGCTGATTTTTTGATTTATTGTAGAGATGAGGTCTCGCCAAGTTGCCCAGACGGGTCTCGAACCCGCGGGCTCAGGCAATCCACTCACCTCAGCCTCCCAAAGCACGGGATTACAGGCTGAGCCACCAAGCCTGGCTTGATTTTTTTTTTAATTGGAAGGATTGTTATTGAATTTCCTATGAAATATGTTATTTCCTATGTCCTTATACTCAACACTGGGGGGAAAAAGCTATAAGAAATTATTCCTGGAACAACAGATATTCTGCCTTTTTTTTCCCCAAGTGTATACTTTTAAAGTTGTTTAGCAGTGAATGTGATACGATCAATCCTCATTATTCCTGGATTCTGCTTTGTCCCCTCTTACTTATTAAAATTTATTTGCAACCCCAAACCAGTACTCACAGTGCTTTTATGGCCATTCATGGACATGTGCAGAGAAATAAAAAATTTGAGTTACCCAAAGTTCACATTCTCAGCTGAGGTTGAACTAGGCCATGCTCTGCCCTCTTGTTTCAGCTCTCATGCTGTAAACAAGTGTCTTTTTCACAGTCTATTTAGTGCTACCTTTTTTTTTTTACATTTTTGTGCTTCCTGATGATTTTGTGGTTTAAAATGACCTGGAAGTATGGTGCTGAAGTGCTATCTAACATTTCTAAGTCCATGAAAATTGGTATAATTTAAGGAGAAAATACATGTGTTAGGTAAATTTCATTCAGGCATGCATTGTAGTGCTGTTGATACACAGTGTATGTTTATGTGTGTATTTTTTTTCTTTGAGTCAAAGTCTCACTCTGTTGCCCAGGCTGGATTACAGTGGTACGCTGCTCATGGCCATTGCAGCCTCGACCGACTGGCCTCAGAATCCTTCCACCTCAGCCTTCTAAGTAGCTGGAACTATAGGCACGTGCCACCATGCCCTGCTAAATTTTTTTTAAAAATTTATTGTAAAGACACGATCTCACCAAGTTGCCCAGTCTGGTCTTGAACCCTGGGCTCAGGCAATCATTTCGCCTCAGCCTCCCAAAGTGCTGGGATTACAGGGGTGGGCCACCCGCCCAGCTGCTGCATAGTATATTAAATAAGGAGTCTTTAAACAGAAATACATATAAAAGAAGAATATATATTGATGGATTGATTGGTGGAATATTGTGACTAGAGGCTCACAAGAATCTAACCTTGTATCTCCCCTGGGAGCAGTGGTTCTGTATTCACTAATTCAATGTTTGTGAGAATTTATAGAACACAGCCACCACAAATAATTAAAATGGAGCTGGGCACAGTGGCTCATGCCAGTAATCCCAGCTACTCGGGAGACTGAAGTGGGAGGATTTGTGGCCAGGAGTTCGAGACCAGTTTGGGTAACATAGTGGCACCTTGTCTCTAAAAAAATAATAATTAACTGAGTGTGGTGGTACATACATGTAGTTCCAGCTCCATGTGCATAGCCTCCCCCATTATCCATTTCCACACCAGAGTGGTACATAATGTAGCTAAATATTTGCATTTACACATTGAAACCTCTGAGCATATGTTTGAGATAAAGTGGGAAATAATAATAAAACTACTGTGTTTTAACTTTTGGTAGCTTTTATTCTTTTTTTAATTTTTATTTTAAAGATGTGGATTAGGTATACAAGTGGTCATTGTACGGGTAAAGCTTGGGCCTCCCTTTGTCCCCTCTTTGCCTGGTTTGAGATCAGGTACCCTTATTGATGTTATGTGTACCCCCCACCCCAGCGTTTATTCTTCCCTTCCAATTATCAGTTGTTCTTTCCCTTCCAATTTTTTTTTTACCTTTCTGTATTTGAAAATAGTGACAATGGATATGAGGTGATGTTTCATTATGGTTTTGGTTTGTATATTCTTGTTGACTAATGATGTTGAACATCGTTTTTCTGTACTTATTAAACATTGTATACTTCCTTTGGTGAAATGGTAATTCAAACCCTTTCCCATTTTTAAATTGTACATTTGTCTTTTTACTGTTGAGTTGTAAGAGTTCTTTTTAGCCGGGCTCAGTGGCTCAGCCTGTTATCCCGCGCCTTTGGGAGGCTGAGGTGGGTGGATTGCCTGAGCCCGCGGGTTCAAGACCCACCTGGGGAGCAAGACTTCATCTCTACAATAAATCAAAAAATCAGCCAGGCGTTGGTAGCGCATGCCTGTAATTCCAACTACTTGGAAGTCTGAGGCGGAAGGATCGCCGGAGCCCAGCAGGTCGAGGCTGCGGTGGCCAGGAGCAGCCACTGCACTCCAGTCTGGGCAACAGAGTGAGACTCCAACTCAAAAAAAAAAAAAAAAAAAAGAGTTTTTTTTTACATTCTGGATACAAGTCTCTTATCAGATATATGATTTACATATTTTTCCTCATTATTTAGCTTGTCATTTCACATTCTTTGAGGAACAAAAGTTGTAAAATTTGGAAGTCCAATTAATCTATTTTTTTCTTCTGTGCCTTATACTTTTGAAGTCATATTTTAGAAATCATTTCCCAATACACAATCACAAATATTTACTGTTGTATTTTCTTTTTAGGGTTTTATAGTTTTAGCTCTTACATTAGGTCTGTAACCCATTTTGAGTTAAATTTTTTTATAAAACATGAGATAAGGCATCCAACTTCATTCTTTTGTTTGCTATCCAATTTCCCAGTTTGATATTCAGTTTTCTAGTATCCCCATTGAATTGTCTTAGTGTCTTGCAGTGTTGCCCAGGCTAGACCCTGGGCTCAAGTGATCCTCCCACCTCAACCCCCCAAGTAACTAGGATTACAGACATGTGCCCCCATGCCCAGCTCTTAATATTCTGATTCACCAATGCTTTTATCTGGAGAATGGCAAATAGAAACATACAAAAAATTTTGGAATGCTGGATATATCAGAATTCTATTCCAAAGGCATGTACTTCAACTCTTTCACTCTATAAAGAAATTAAGGACAGAGAAAGATAGTGAAACATTCATGATGAAAAAGAATATGAGTAAATTTTAAAGTGCTAGCTTAGGTAAGAAAGGACAGCAAAGTATTAAATGAATTGCAGAATTTTTGAGAGGACTTGCATAATGATTCTCAAATTTTAGTATAAATCAGAATCAGTTGGAGGGCTTTTAAAACAGATTGCTGGTCCCTCAGATTTTTTGATTTAGTAGGTCTGAGGAAAACCTAAATAATTTGTATTTCTAGCAGCTTCTTAGTTGATGCTGATGCTGGTGGTTCCAGAGACCACACTTTGAGTCCATTAGGCTAGAAAAACAGAATCTATTTTAAGCTTTCAGGAATACTTCCAAAGCCACACCACATAACAAGGCCACTAAGGGAGTTAATGTCTCCTCTCAGAAAGCTCTAGTGCTGGGCACAGTGGCATGTGCAGGTCACTCCAGCTACTCGGGAGGCTGAGGTGTGAGGATTACTTGAGCCCAAGATTTTGAGTCCAGCTTGGGAAACATAGTGAGACCTCTGTCTCTTAAAAAAGAAAAGAAGAAAGCCACATTGCTACTGTCATGTGCAGGCAGCCGCCATATTCTATAAATACTACTGCTGCTTCATTCCAGAATATTACACCACTTGCCACCTTGCACCAGTAGAAAGCTTCATGTACTTCCTCTCTGTACCCCTGAATTGGGTGAGTGGACTCAGGTCTCTGCTGATACAGCATATGGTAGATTTCTCGAAGACATCAGGTCCTATTCCCTGGATCCTGTAAATGTTAGCTTATTTAGAAAAAAAGATCTTTGCAAGCCAGGCTCGGTGGCTCAGCCTGTAATCCCGCGCCTTTGGGAGGCTGAGGTGAGTGAATTGCCTGAGCCCGCGGGTTCGAGACCCGCCTGGGCAGGCGAGACCTCATCTCTACAATAAATAAAAAAATTAGCCAGGCGTGGTAGCACTCGCCTGTAGTTCCAGCTACTTGGAAGGCTGAGGCGGAAGGATCGCCGGAGCCCAGCAGGTCGAGGTTGCGGTGGCCGGGAGCGGCCACTGCACTCTAGTCTGGGCGACAGAGTGAGACTCCGACTCAAAAAAAAAAAAAAAAAAAAAGATCTTTGCAGATATGGTTGATTAATTAAGGTTCTTGAGTTGAGGAGATTATCCTGGATTATCTGGGTGGACCCAAATGCCATCAAAAATGTCCTTATAATAAGCAAGAGGCAGAGGGATATATGACAAGGAAGAGAAAAAGGCAATGTGACCATTGAGACAGAGATGGTCCAGGGTAAAAAATGAATGGTAGAGGGTGTTTCTACTCTAGTCTAAAATCTTCTGTGTCTTCGTATTTGTTTTCTCAATTCAACCACAAGCCAAAGAATGCCAGGAAATCCAAGGAAAGCTGGAAGAGCACAATAATGGACTCTCCCCTAGAGCCTCAAAGGGAGCTATAGCCCTGCCAACATCTTTATTTGGCCCAGGAAACTGACTTTATATTTCTGTCCTTCAGAACTATGAGAGAATAAATTTTTGTTGTTAGTCACAAAGGTTGTGATATTGCGCAACCATGGATAAGGTACATTTTCACTTGCCCTGTTTGCTTTGGGAAACAGTAGAACAGATTCATCTCACTTCTGCCTTCCAGAGCTTTTGTAAATGCTTTGGGTTGGCTAAAGTTGCACAAACTCTGGAATCCTAGTTGCAAGAGAGTCTAGAAAATTTAGGGTTTATGCTTTCTAGCCTTTGCGTTTCAGGAAGGTGTACTACAATGAAGACAGAAAGGATGTTAAAGGGCAGTCTACCATATTCATTATATTTTCTCAGCTACATAATGCAACTTTCTGGGAGAATGAGGTTTATAGAGAGACAGTAAGTGGACCAAGGTAAAAAATGAATAGTAGAGGGTATTTCTACTCCAGTCCAAACTCTTCCATGTCTTAGTATTTGTTTTCTCAAAAACTAGTCATAGTCCATCTGTGATACTGTTCTCACTCCCTAATCTTTTTTTGTCACCAGCTCCCTGGTGTCTTCCTTCAGGCACATTTTAGTTCTTGAAGTCCATGGATATAGTGATTTGTCTTCCTAAGCACATAGAGAGACATCCTTAGGATATTGTCATGGACTTCCCTTTTCTTACCACCCCACTTCTCCACCCCAATGCCTCCACCCTGAGGCCCTTTCAGCATGGGCCTCTGCTTCTAGGCATAGTAGCATGAGACCTTTAGAAAATTCTTTGGCAGCTTAAAAATATCTGAGCAACATTTCTCAAGAACCTTTGTCTGTGTAACTTATTTAGGGAAATAAATCAACTCTCTTAGCTGTTCTACATGGCATATAATATGATAAATAGCCTAAGTTAGCTGCCTACATATTTGAGAGTCTAAACACCCAAAGCATTCAAAAAACTATGTTGTTCTAAAGTGATTTTTAAAATTATCCATTAAAAAATTATTTCATAGTAATAAATAAAAAATGATTATCTGTTACACAGTGTATAGTGACGATATTGTTTGCCAGGGTATTAGAATTGTTAATGTCATAGGATCACAATTCATATGATTTCAGGCTAAGTGGAACAAATATTACAGATAATCGCAGAGACCTCCCAGGAGTATAGTTGATATATTACACATGATATGATGGTTTTGGTTCATTTATGTGTTTTGTGGTTGACAACTATTTGAAAGATGAAATGTATTGCAAATTATACTTTCTTTACCTTGGTTCATTTAATGAAAGAAAAAACCCAGAGAATGCATCCAGAAGATACTGGAACTTTATCAGTTTTTAAATTTTTTAATTATTATACTTTTTTGGAGTTAGGATATCTAAATTCCAAACCCAGTGACTTTCCTTCTGAGAATTTATCCAACATATGTGTGCATATATTTTTGAAATGATTATAAACAGGGTTACTCATTTTAGCAGTACGTATTTTAGCAAAAGAGTGGAAATAACTAATTGTATCTCAATAAAGGGCAGGTTAAAAGATTTTGGTATAATAGTATAATGGAACGGTATGAAACTTCAAGAAAATTTTTAAAGCTTTCTATAGACGAATTATAGAAGGATCTCCAAGGCATATTGTTAAATATTTCCAAAAAAGTGGGGAGGATATATCACATATTCATATTTGCTTCTACATATATACAGAAATTTTGAAAGAATACACAACAAAGGACAGACAGTACTTGTATATGTATGAGTGTGTGGGTATGAGGGAATGTGGGTTGATAGAGCATAGGGGTCTGGAGACTCTTCACTGTATATGTTGAGATGTTCATGCGAATGTATAATCTGTTCAAAAAGTTTTAAAATAGCAAAAATATTTAAACTTCAGAAATATCTCAAATGCAGAACATATCAAGACCTCACTTTCTGGATAAGGAGTGTTCTACACTAGAGAGTGGCATTTACATTAGAAAGATTCAGTAGTACATAGTAAAGTTAAGAGCTTGAAAGATATTTTATGCTTGAAATAAAGTTATGATCCCATAAATAAATACATAAATATACAGGGTATCTTATTAAGCCTTAGAATAGTAGTGACCGATTGGTCAGTCTTCCAGACCAGAAAGTCACTGATATTCTTCCCTGCTATTCTAGTCTACTTTATTTCCAGTATAATTTTGTCATCAGTACTCCCCACCGCTCACTCATTTATGCATTCATTCATTCATTCATTCAGTGGACAGGTATCAAATGCATACTATGCATATAAGCTACTGTGTAGATGTTGAGGATAAAGAGACAAGATTTTGTTTCTCATACTCTTTATTGCCCCCATTCATGAACTCTTGCTTGTTGAGAGTGGATATGTGGGGAAAGGATGTGTGTAGACTGGACAGAAGGTATATCTATAATTACTATATTATGAAATAAGGGCTAACAGTATCTATAAAGCATTTTAAAATACTGAAAATTGTGTTACTGAGTTCTGGAGGCTATGTCTATATCTATATCCTTACTATACCTATATTTTAATTTTTAAAATAAAGCATCTTCTAAAAAGATGAGAAACATTCTCTCAAACCATTTTTTAAATTTAAATTTGGCTGGGCACAGTGGCTTAAGCCTGTAATCCCAGCACTTTGGGAGGCTGAGATGAGGAGATTGCCTGAGCCATGGGTTTGAGAACAGCCTGGGCAACTTGGAGAGACCCCACCTCTACAATTAAAAAAAAAAAAGCCAGACATGGTAGCACACGCCTGTAGTTCCGGCTACTTGGAAGGCTGAGGCGGAAGTATCACTTGAGCACAGCAGGTTGATGCTGGGGTGTCCATGAGCATGCCACTGCACTCCATCCTAGGCGACGGAGTAAGACTCCCAACTCAAATAATAATAGTAATAAAATTTGCTACCTTAACCATTTTTAAATGTACAGTTTAGTAATGTTAAGTACATTGACATTGTTATGTAGTCAAGAACTTTTTTAGTCTTGCAGAACTGAAACTTCATACCCATTAAACAAATCCCCAATGGCCTCTAATCCCATCTCTTGGCAGCTACCTATCCTTCTACCTTCTGTCTTATGATTTCGACCACTTTAGCTACCTTATATATTAGTGGAATCATAGTGTTTGTCTTTTTGTTACTTTTAGACTGTTCTATATATTGTTTTCGTCTATGTAAAATTTTAAAGTAAATGGAGATATAAAAATGGAAAAATATAATTGAGAGGACAAAAAGCAAGGAAAAAGATAATTATAAAAGTAAAAGACAGTGGTAATTAAGAAATTTAAGTCATGGTAGATGGAATTCCTATACCTTAGCCTAAAGAGAAAATTAGAACATAATTGAACTAAGAAAAAGGTGCTAAAGATAGAGGTAAAGTTGCAGTTTAACATTTATGTACCTCACAAAAGGTAAACAAATGCTGAGCTATGGGGAGTATTATATGTCTTATCCCACAAAATAGTCACAGTGCAATGTTTTAAATAAACGTGATTAATTTTGCCAGTGTTAAAATTCATTCTGTCATGAATAGTGGGGTTCTAGGCATTACTTATAGACTCCTTTGTTTGGATGTTAATATATCTACAATTGTGAGAAAGAACTACAAAAAAAAGTCATTCCAAACTATTTCAAAATGTCTGACTGTCTGAAAACTGAAAGATATATATATATATTCATACACACCTGTGTAAGAGTGGGTAATAGTAGGTATACTCATATACCTGTCAGCTGCTACTGATAATGCTTTATCAATAAGCTACCTCTAAGCTCAGTGGCTTTAACAACAAGCATTTCTCACCATCATAGGTCTGTAGAATAGGTGGAGTTTGGCTGCTATAGTCTGGACTCAGCTTCAGGCTCCAGGGTCAGTTCAGATCTTCTCTGTCTAGGGCTCAGGATCAAGGGCAGCATCCATTCGGGACAGGTTTCTCTCACGGTGGGGTTACTTGATCACAAGGAGTGCAAACACAACTACTCAAGCATACTTGACATTTCTACTCATTTTATGTTTGCCAACTTTTCTGTTGGTTTGATCAAGTCATATGGCCAGGTTTAAAGTCATGGGGCGAGGAGGTACAGCCCATTTACCATGAATCCACAAGAAGGTAGATATACTTCCATCATAGGGAAGTGAGCATTTTAGGAAGCAAAAAAGCATTTTAGGAAGCAAAAAGTTACTTTTTCAACTTAAAAGTAACACACACACACACAGAAGTGGTACTAAATATATAGCTGCTTAAAGGTGTATATATATCTTATATATATATTTTAGTGCCTACATGTTTAATACCATTAATACACTTTTTTGTATGTTATTGATTCCTCACTTCTTTTAAAATAAAAACCGTGCATATAGGAATGGGCACCCAAAATGTCCCCACAATGGTATAAATAAAAAATGTTTCTCACTCTGTTAACTTTTACTACAAGAATTTTTGTTACGCAGTTTTTGCTGTCCGTTTTTATTTTGTTTTAGAACCAAGATAGAGTTGAACTAAAAATAAAACTTCCTGCGTATGCCAGAATTTCTCCAGTGCTTCTAAGCAGGACACGTGAGTGCCTCTGAGATAGGTTTGCAGACAGGAATATGTACAGGGAAAAAGAAGAGAAGAGAAAAGGAAGAGTAAAACGAGAGAGATTGGGGAAAAGAAATGTCTGTGTTCGAGAATGAGAAAGTACCAGCACCAATGACTTTAAACTCCCCTTGGCATCATCAGTGCCCTAGGTATTCTGTCACTTTACCTCACTATCTAAGGAATAGGAACTGAGCAAATATTTACGAACAGTTTTAGTGAGAATAACCAATAATGATTTGATGGAGCCACAATTCTTTTTCACTCATTCACGACCACTGATGTGAATTTACATCATTCCAAATTCTGTTCCTGGTTGCTGCTGATATGAATTTACCTCATTGTGCAAGACTGTCTTTTTGGGTTTGTAATCCAAATAAAAATACAAAGTACTGCATGCTGGTCCGAGTCATATCTGAGGCAAATACTGGATATGTCTGCAACTTTCATCTGTATTATGGAAAAGATGACAATTTTGAAAAGATCATTTCACTTGTGCTCAGTGACAGAAGTTTGTGGCATCCAGCTTCAGATTTTTTTTTTTTTCACCTGTTCTCAGTATTAGGAAAGTGAAAAATTTGAAAGTCATTAATCTCATATTCTTTCATAGAAGACCAGATGTGCATGTTTAGTAGGATCCTTGTGTCAGATTGTCAAGTAAGTTACAATAGGTGCTTTGGAGATGCAGGAACAATGTGGGATCCATAGAAAAGACGGATTAAGTATTTCAGTGGTTTAAGAAATGGATTAAGGATAGTTTTCTGAACAGCACTTGTCCAGTTTATGCTGAAGGCATATTTCCCTCCACCCTATCTCTTAATTCCCAAGCTTTTCTGTCTATTCTGTTCCTTCCATATGTGTATTTCTTATTGACTCTTGATATTCTTTGTTGCTGGCTACTGCTTCTGCTATCAAAACATTAGAATCTGCTAGAGGATGTACAGCCTATTTATTTGTCTGCTTTGTTTAATATTTTTATCTTGGCAACCAAATCAGATACTTTAAAGTCCTAAATATAACTGAAAAACCAAATGTATACATTTGTGGAATGTAATCTAAATGATATACAATGGTCTTTTTTTTTTTTTTTTAGTTGGAATCTCACTCTGTTGCCCAGGCTGGAGTGCTATGGCACACTCATGGTCACCCCAGTGTCGACCTGGTGAGCTCTGGCAATCCTTCTGCCTCAGCCTTTCAAGTAGCTGGAACTATAGGCACACGCTACCATGCCCAGCTAATTTTTGATTTATTGTAGAGAGGTGAGAGGCTTTTGGAAAGTAACTAGCAACGTGAGTGGTAACTAGCAACATGAGTGTTTACTCATAATAATTCACTAAACAATACATTTGTATTATAAACACTTTCGTGTATGTGGGCTGTATTTTGTAAAAAAAAATTTTTTTTTTGAGCTGGAGTCTCACTCCTTTGCCCAGGCTGGAGTGCAGTGGCATGCTCATGGCCACCCCAGCGTTGACCTGCTGGGCTCCAGCAATCTTTCCACCTCAGCCTTCCTAGTAACCGGAACTACAGGTACACACTACCATGCTCTGTTTTTTGTTTTTTGTTTTTTTTAATTATAGAGACAAGGTCTCGCCAAGTTGCCCAGGCTGGTCTCGAACCCGTGGACTCAGGCACAGTCCACTCGCCTTGGCCTCCCAAAGTGTTGGGATTATAGACTGAGCCACCGAGCCTGGCCTGTATTTTGTAATTTTTTAAAAGGTTTAAGAAATGGAATAATTTTGCAAAATGGAAAAGGAACCTAGAGCAAGGGGAAAAACTAGGAAACAGACCAGCAGAAATTTAATAGGAAAAAAGCTAATCATTTTTCTCCAACATCTATCTTACCTTATAAGAGTGAGCAAAAGTTACTATCATAATTAAAAGAATATAAAATGGATTGGGAGAGTTATCTGCATAATGTGTTGATATTTTGTAGTCCAATCAGTAAATGACAGGAAGATACAGCTTTCACTTTTGTAGTCAAATTAATTGGTGGTCATTTCCTGAGAACAAAGGTCTTTCGTATAGATTCTGAATTTAGAAGTGTTATTTGTCGACCAGTTAGACAATAAATTGACTTGAAATTTTTGAGTGATACTCTTTGGTTTTATTCTAATGTAAGCTTTGTTAATTTTCTCTATTGTGTATTTTAATTTTAATTTGTTTAAAATAATATTACAGTGAATAATTTCCATTTTCCTAGTGTTAATTTAGGCACAAATTCACTTTTCTTCCTCAATTAGCTTATGGATGTTTTCTAATAACTATTGAATAATTATTTTTAAAAGTTGTCGTATAGTGTAACAAGCTCTTCATTTTATTATATCTAAAAAATAAACTCTAAACAGAATAAAGGCAGTTAAGGCCTGGTAGTAATATACTAAAAATATCTTGAGAGTGTATCTAGTGGATTTTTTAAAAACGTAGGATAGTCTACACATTAATTCTTACCTTTTTCTTGTGCCTTCTAAAATTCCTAGTCTGTTTACTGAAATGTAACTTTTACCCTTCTTATTTAATAATTTTATTCCAATCAAATATAATAAACTGTTTTCATTTATTCTTTAATAAAAAAACAAAATACTGAAATTCAGTCTCTTCTAATCATGAGACAGCTATTCAAAATACATTCTAAATTAATTAAAATTATAAATACTTACATAGCTAAAAGGGAGGACAGGCACGGAATGTCTCTCATTTTTTTCAGGACTTTTCTAAACTTTTTTGTTGTTAACTTCAGATAGCTGTTTCTCTTAGTTTTCTACTGTTTGTTTTGTAATTCAGTCACAAAACCCCTTGACTCAATTAGCAAAGTATGAGTTCTTTTTGTTTGTTGTTATGTTTTGGTTTCTTACAAGCTAGCTATATTCAAAATGATTAACAAGAAAAGTAAAATTTAAACAAGTCTTAAGTACTCAGTATTAAAACTTGTTTGAAAAACAAGAAATCTGCCCACTCGCAATTTGTTTTTAGGGCATCAAATAGAAACATTAATCTAATCATGATTACTGCCATTCCAAACATATTAATTAAAATAAATCAGCATTGTTTATTTCTTGTAAAAATATTTATTCAAAACATTGAGCTGCACAATATATCTTAGTACAGAAACAGTACTTTAACAATTTGTATTATTTTGCTAAGGAATTCATTTAATTCTGATCGTATTAATTGTTTTGACTTTAAATGTTTTTCTCTGCTTGTATAAAAAATACATTGCTTTAGAAAACACATTTGTCTTTCTACACAGTGTGGTAAAAGATTAAGAAGTAGACATAACCAGTGTGTTATATTTAAGCTTCCTTTGCTGCTTGCTGCACATGTAACAATGTTGTTCTTTCTTTGACACAGACCCAGACAAAGGCTGAGTGTAGCAAGGAAGCAGACAGCACGCCTCCAGTAGTGGCCCCTGCCTGGCTCCAAGATTTGTAAACAGAAACATCCCAGGCTCCAATGAGGCAGACAGCAGTTCCCTGTCTGTTCTGCATTCAGGAAGTGCTTGCTTGTACAAGCCCAGCCATTGCACACAGACATACATAACAGTGTTTATGTTTGGCTGAGTATTTAACTGAGAAAGCTAATAGTGAGGAAAAAAGGGTTTATTAGAGCTGGGGGAACAAGACAATTCAAGTATAGCATATATATATATATATAAAACATGACCTAAAAAGGCTTTTTTTTAAAGAAACAAAACTTAGTAGTTTTCTAGTAAAAGACCTCTTTTATTGCACACATATGTGAATACACACTGAAATATTTTTCCTGGCAGTTTTTCAGGGATCTCATTTTTAGACCATGTGACATATCTTTGGAAAGCTTTTAATTTGAAATAATTTAACCATTAGTATGGTTTTTAACATGCTTTAAAAATCTATTTTAAAACTTCATCCTCTTCATTATATGAATTAATAATTCATATTTCAGATTTGAGTTAAATATTTAATGCAAAAACTGTGTTACACTTTCTTTTTTAAAAATTTAGCATAAAAGCAAAGAATGCTGAGCCTTCAGAAAACATTAGAAGACTCATACAGAATTTTGGAATTAGAAAGTACCTTAAAAATCACTCATTATAACCATTTTTTAATAGTTTAATATATTTTAGTAACAAGGACAGCACAAAAGACAACATTAAAAACTTGTACTTGGGCCGGGCTCAGTGGTTTAGCCTGTTATCCTATCATTTTGAGAGGCTGAGGCAAGTGGATTGCCCAAGCCCCGGGGTTCGAGACCAGCCCGGGCAACTTGGCCAGACCTCGTCTCTACAATAAATCCAAAAGTATCCTGACATGGTAGCACATGCCTGTAGTTCTGGCTACTTGGAAGGCTACTTGGAAGCCTCAGGTGGAAGGAAGGATCACTGTAGTCCAGCAGGTTGATGCTGGGGTGGCCATGAGCATGCTGCTGCACTCCAGCATGGACAACAGAATGAGGCACCAACTCAAAAAAATAAATAAGTAAAAACTTGTACTTGCATGTGGGACAACTCAGAAAGGTACAATGAGTGGTTGTAATCTACCGCATTATAAAAATGCTGCAAGCGCCATTTAGGTGTCATCAATAAGAATGTACTTGTTAGCCGGGCTCGGTGGCTCAGTCTGTAATCCCATGCCTTGGGAGTCTGAGGTGAGTGAATTGCCTGAGACCATGGGTTCGAGACCCGCCTGGGCAACTTGGTGAGACCTCATCTCTACAATAAATCAAAAAATTAGCCAGATGTGGCAGTGCACGCCTGTAGTTCCAGCTACTTGGAAGGCTGAGGCGGAAGGATCGCCGGAGCCCAGCAGGTCGAGACTGCGGTGGCCGGGAGCGGCCACAGCATTCCAGTTTGGGGGACAGAATGAGATTCCAACTCAAAAAAAAAAAAAAAAAAAAAAAAAAAAAAAAAATGTACTTGTTTTTTTTTTAATCCAAATGTTAGCATTATCCAGAAGAAATTATCAAGTTTATTTATAATTATTACAAAACTGAACTCCTGAAACTGCTCGCTGAAATGTTTTGATGTCCCAACATTTATATTCAAAATTCACATGCAAATGAAAACAGAAGAACTGCCAATACCCACTTTCTGTTCCCTATTTTTCCACTCACAACCATATGCTTATGTATCTTTTGACCCTATGGGGAAAAAATATCTAATGTTCAAAACTACCAATAACAAGAAGAGGAGTTTCTGTGTTTGTTTTTTGTAGAATGAAATGTTTTCCATCATAGTGGATTCTTAAGTATGTTTACTACAAATACTGGGTGCTAGCTGGATATCTTTTGGCATAATTATTACACGTTTGTCATGGATAACACACAAGATGATATCTTTAAAAAGGCCAACCAGCGGGGTGTGGTGGCTTACGCCTATAATCCCAGTACTTTGGGAGGCCAAGGTGGGAAGATTGCCTGAGCCCAGGAGTTCAAGACCAACCTGGGCAACACGGTGGGACCTCATCTCTACAATTAAAAAAAAAAAATTAGCTAGGCACACATGTAGTCCCAGCTACTTGGAAGACTGAGGTGGGAGGATCACCTAAACACAGCAGGTCAAGGCTGTGGTAGCCATGACCATACCACTGCACTCCAGCCTGGGTGATAGAGTAAGACTCCAGCTCAAGAAAATTAAAAAGCCGGCCAGGTAGGCCTTACGTGCCTTTGGCAAAGCACCAGTAGCTGTGATCAGGACATGCCAATCAATCCTAAACAATTTCTCACCTAAGATGCTTAAAGGTAAATTTGCCAATCAAGTTCAAGGGACTTCTGATAAGGTCTAATTTCAGAATACCACATTAACAAGCCTGTAACAATGAGGTTTCTTCACTTCTCCTATTGCTTACTGGGTGCTTTACCACCAGTTGATTTGCAGACATTGTGCTTTGTATGAGCCTTGGTATAGAGACCACCATACTTAAGTCCCGGTCTTTTTTGGCTGGAGTTGGCAAGTTAGAGGTGGTGCCAGCTTCCTATAACCACTTTGTTTTATGAATAAAGAAATAAAACTCCAGAAAAATTTTGTGATTGGTTGGTAGTGGCTAAAGTACCACTACACCTTATGAGCTTATTCCCCAAGCCACTTTGGTGGCATAGTTAGTTGAAATATTTTGGCAGCATACTATTGTCAATAATAAAATAACAACTGGGCTGGGCTCGGTGGCTCAACCTGGAATCCCAGCACTTTGGGAGGCTGAGGTGAGAGGATTGCCTGAGCCTGCGGGTTCGAGACCCACCCAGGCAACTTGGCGAGAGTTCGTCTCTACTACAGATCAAAAGCTAGCCGGGCATGGTAGCACACACCTGTAGTTCGGCTACTTGGAAGGTTGAGGTGGAAGGATCGCAGGAACTCAGCAGGTTGAGGCTGCAGTGGCCACGAGCATGCCACTGCCCTCTAGCCTGGGTGACAGAGTGAGACTCCAACTCAAAATAAATAAATAAATAAATAATCTTTAAAAACTAAACAACTGACCAATTAAATGGAGACTGTTACAGAACTGTATTTTTTAAAAGCTGATTGTTTATGATAATGTAAATTATAATTAATTTTAATGTTAAATCATGATCCATCATGGTTGCTAATATTTGATGTAATCCCTCAGGACAAATTTTCCTACATAGGTGTCTTAGTTTGGTGGCTATATCAAAGTACCACAGACGAAGTAGCTTAGTTCTGGCTGGGAGTTCCAAGATTATGGTCTGGTGTCTGCTGAGGGCCTCGCTCTTGGTTAGCAGATGGCCATCTTCTCATTGTAAAAAGAAAGACTCCTTGTCTCTTCCTCTTTGTTTTATAAAGGTGCTAGCCCCATTTGTGAGGGCTCCACTCTCATAATCTAATTACCTCCCAAAGACCCCACCTACATATACCATCATCACATTAGGGATTTAGGCTTCAACATGTGAATTTATAGGGATGTAATTATTTAGCCCATAGCACTAGGTATAAGGGTTTTTTTAAATCTCAGGGTTTTTTTGTTCTTTTTACTGCTAAACAGACAGAAATTGGAACCATTTCCCCCTGAAAACCGGAACAAGACAAGGATGCCCCTCCTGTTCAACATAGTATTGAAAGTCCTAGCTAGAGCAATCAGACAAGAGAAGGAAATCAGGGGTATCCAAATAGGAAGAAAGGAAGTTGAGTTATCCCTTTTTGCAGACGACATGATTCTGTACCTCAAAAACCCAAGAGAATCTGTCAAAAACCTCCTTGTACTGATAAAGGACTTTGTCAAAGTCTCAGGGTATAAAATAAATGTGCAAAAGTTAGTTGCATTCCTATACACTAACAGTAAACAAACAGAAACCCAAATAAAAAGCATAATCCCATTTACAATAGCCACCAAAAAAATGAAATACTTTGGCATCTTCCTAACCAGAGATGAGGAAGATCTTTACAACGAAAACTACACGCCACTGCTCAAAGAAATCAAAGATGACACAAACAAGTGGAAGAATATTCCATGCTCATGTATTAGAAGAATCATCCTTGTTAAAATGTCCATCCTACCCAAGACAGTCTACAGATTTAATGCAATACCCATTAAATTGCTAGCAACATTCTTCTCAGACCTGGAAACAACAATACAAGAATTCATATGGAAACATAAATGACCACAAATATCTAAAACAATCCTCGGCAAAAAAGAAAAAGAAAAACACAAAGCAGGAGGTATTACACTCCCAGACTTTAAACTTCATTATAAAGCTATAATAATCAAAACAGCCTGGCATTGGTACAAGAGCAGGCATATAGACCAATGGAACAGGATAGAGAGTCCAGAAGCAAAACCTCAATTTCTCAACCAACACATCTCCAGCAAAGCCTCCACCACCAATAACTGGGGAGAGGAGAACCTATTCAGTAAATGGTGCTGGGAAAACTGGCTGACCACATGCAGAAGATTAAAACAAGATCCCTACCTATCCCTACCTATCCCTAGGTAGGTATCCCTACCGATACACAAAAATCAACTCTAAATGAATCAAAGAGCTAAATGTAAAGCCTCAAACTGTAAGAACCTTAGAAAATGCAGGAGACAGCCTATGGAAATTGGAACTGGCAACCAATTTCCTGGTCAAAACCCCAAGTGCCCATGCCATAAGAGATAAGATAGACACATGGGACATCATTAAACTGACAATCGTCTGCAAAGCCAAAGAAACCATTGAGAGAGCAGGGAGACCCAAAGACTGGGAAAAAAATATTTGCCAACTGTATACCTGACAAAGGCCTATCATCTAGGATCTACAAGGAACTCAAACATGCCAAAAGAAAATAAACAAACAGCCACATTACAAAGTGGGCAAAAGATATGAATAGACACTTCTCAAAAGGAGACATGAGCAGCCAACAGATACATGAAAAAATGCTCAGCCTCACTAGTCATCAAAGAAATGCAAATTAAAACCACACAGAGATACCACCTTAACCAATCAGGATGGCCGTCATCAGGATGGCCATCATCAATAACTCAAAACACAACAGACGCTGGAGAGGATGTGGGGAAAAGGGATCACTTCTACACTGTTGGTAGATGTGTAAACTAGTACAGCCTCTGTGGAAAACAGTGTGGCAATTCCTCAAAGATATAAAAATCAACCTTCCATACGACCCCGCAATTCCCCTACTGGAAATATACCCAGAGGAACTCAAATCACTCTATGAAAAAGATACCTGCACATGCATATTTATTGCAGCATTATTTGCAATAGCAAAAACATGGAACCAACCGTGCTGCCCATCAAAAGAGGATTGGATTTTTTTTTAATGTGTATACATACATGATGGAATATTATGCTGCCATAATAAAGAAGGACAAAATTATGAACTTCACAGCAACTTGGGTGGACTTAGAGGCTATAATACTCAGCAATCTATCACAGAAACAAAGAACTGAGTATCACATGTTCTCATTCATAAGTGGACCTTGAACAACTATCATAATACTATAAGAAAGGAATTGAGAGCAGTAGGAAACTGCTAGGGGAGGGCAGGGGTGGGATTGGCAGTTGTGGGAAACTGCCAGAGGAGGTGGAGTGGCACACCTCATCAACAAAGATACCTACATAGTGAACATTTGTATACCTAACCCTGAATTGTACCCCACATATTTAAAATTAAAAATTTAAAAAGAAGAAAAATCAGCCGGGCTCAGTGGCTCAGCCTGTAATCCTGCGCCTTTGGGAGGCTGAGGTG
>NW_007252282.1:297489-325724 GCF_000164805.1 Carlito syrichta | reverse complement strand
CTGCACTCCAGTCTGGGCGACAGAGTGAGACTCCAACTCAAAAAAAAAAAAGAAGAAAAATCTTGTTTTTTGTTCCATTCTTCATTTCTGATTATTTCTGTACTACACAATTCTTTTGAAGTAATGTTTCTTCACCAAACTTTCTATTTCAAATGGAAACAAATCAAGGATAACATTGAGGTTTCTGATATAGTTTATGGCGACCTGGGGTAGTAAGGTGGTACAGTAGTGGCTTACATATGTAGATACTTGTATGTGTCTGATACGTAGCCAAGAACCAGAAAGCAGGCTAGAAATCCTATAAGCAGGCAAGATAGATGCTACAGAATCTTTGTATGAAAACTCATAATAAAATTTTTAGAAAAGTCCCTTAGGTTTTTTTAGTATGTTTTTAAAGTCCATACTAGATTTTGAAAAACATTAAGACAAGCACATTGACAACATTAAAAAAGAGTTAGTAGACAAAGGATGAAGTAGAAAAATTGATAGTCAAACACAATTATTTTTTAAAACCCCAATGGCTTGAGAATCCGTAAAAGGCCCTAAGAATATCACTAATGGATATTCAGAATGGTAACATCTACCTGTAATCCCATCGCTTGAGGAGGCCGATGTTGCTTGAAGCCAGGAGTTTGAGACCAGCCTGGACAATCTAGCAAGACCTTGTCTCCACAAAAAATAAAAAAATTAGGTGGGCATGGTGGTGCATGCCTGTAGTCCCAGCAACTCGGGAGGCTGAGGTGGGAGGATCACCTGAACCCAGGAGGTTGAGGCTGTGGTAAGCCATGATTGTGCCACCACACTCCAGCCTGAGTAACAGAGTGAGACCCTGACGCAGCAAAAAAATTAAAAAAAGGTAACCCTATCTTGTAGATCTTTACTCCAGTATTTCTAGTTTAGAAAAATGCTTTGTACTTTTAAGAGCATTTCATGATGCAAAATAGTTCAAGTTAAACATATTTAATTGCTAGGTACTCATTTGCCTCTTTTGCAACGTTTTTGGCTCCCCTGTACTAATCATTTTTCAGTGGCACTAATATGGAAGACAGGTTGGTTTGGGGTAGGTGAAGATAAGGAGTTTAGTTTTTAGTGTGTTGTTTAAATATCTCTAAAATATTCAATGGGCTATATAAAGTATTTTTGTTAAAAAATTCTGTGTCTACATGAATTAATTAATCCACATATTTTAAAAATTAACTGGTATATTTCCACATCTAAGAGGTTTTTTTTTTTAGTATGCATGTTTCTTCCTATCCTAAATAATTGAAGGCAGAGCCCTCACTCCCTGTGTTGTTTCAAAGATTATTCCAAGAGTTTAAGTGCCAGTTCCTCACTATTGGTTGAGATAATCAGTATATGACTCTGCTACTAGTTCCCTAAAGAATGTCTTTAATTAGACCATATGTAAGAATGAATTAGCATCTCACATTTCTATCTGGAGAAGATACCACACAGAGCTATCTTGCTTCTTATGCCAGATAAAACCAGCACTTACAAGCTTATGAAGCATGTTTAAATCACATCCCTTACAACCTTTGGTTGTGGCTCAACCACCATTTTTAAGACTGTCTATTCTCCTCTTTGCTATTTCAAGTTTACTTTGTAGCAGAAGAACATATAAATCTATTGCAACATCTATTGAATTCCACTGCAGAATAAGGTGACTTTTTTATTTAGATTGTCAGCGTTCTTTTTTAATGGGTGCCTTCCACAAAGAATTTGGCCCTGTTGTTTATTTTAGAGATAATGTCATGTTTGTTAATTTTGAGGGATAAAATATAAACATTTTACTTTAAAAAACCCTACTTGATTGTATATTTTTTATGCTAGTTAGTACCTTATAATCTGAAGGTGTCAACAAAGTCATCTACACATATAGATAATGCTGAACAGTCTCCTGTTAAAATAGACATACACATGTGAGGAGCATTTTTTGACTTATACCTTCATTTATTTCTTACAGAACCTGTTTGCAATTTTTTGTTGTTGTTGGCTCTCAGGATTAACCCCAAGCTTCTACTCATAACGAGCATCTCAGAGCTTTTGGTTTCTTATCGGACTAATCTATATGCCTTTGTGGGTTTTCAACAACCCATACTATGCAAAACAGTTTAACTGTACTTAAGAACATCTTTTAGGCTGGGTGTGGTGACTCAAGCCTGTAATCCCAGCACTTTGGGAGGCCAAGGGTTTGAGAACAACCTAGGCAACTTGGTGAGACCTCATCTCTACAATAAATAAGAAAATTGGCCGGGTGTGGTAGCGCACACCTACAGGTCCGGCTACTTGGAAGGATCGCCTGAACTCAGCAGGTCAACCCTATGGTGGCCGTGAGCATGCCACTGCACTCCAGCCTGGGCAATGGAGTAGTAAGACTCCAACTCAAAAATAAAAAAGAACATCTTTTAAATGGTTTGTTCCCATTCCTTTGTTTACTTTGATAGTTCATTCTAAAGAAATCACTAGATTATCCTAATGTTGATGATTTGTCTAAGATGTATATTGCCCAGTGGAGTTGAAGTATTATGTGCCTGCTTTATTAATCTTATCTTTTAATATTTGCCAATAAGGAGAGAGAGGGTAATGGCTTATCTTTTGGGTAAACCTCTTGACCATTTAGTACAAATTAGGATTCAATGATTATGTAATGGGTATGAAATTGATGATACCTCTGATATGTTTAGATTTTGTAGATAGAGGAAAATAGGTTGAAAACCATTTTAGTATGCATTTTGTTTAGCGTAGAGTTTAAGTAGTGTTGTTTCTACAGTAAATCTTACATAGCAAATACCACCATTTTTAAATTTTCAGACTTTCAGAACAGCTAGGACCCCAAAAATAAATGTTGGAGAATAATTCCACATTGATATTAAAGCAGGAATATTCTGTGCTCAGCTAATAAATAGTGTAGCTCGTATATGAAAACTGGTACTACATTGTGAATTCCTAAAGAACAAGATGTGAAGTATTTTAAATGATGGCTGTTGGGTTTTTTTCTGCTTAAAATAAAGATAATACACATTTTTGTGGAAAATGTGTACATAAAAGTCACCCCAAATCTTTGTTAACATATTAGGGTTCCAGTCTGTTTTCTGTGCATAAGCATTTTATAGTAAAACATAATTCAACATGAAGTTTCAACAATCCCAAGTCAAGAAAGAGGACATTCCATAAGACTCCTGCATATCTCTTCCTGATCACATTTTCTGCTTCTCCATTAAGGATAGCATTATAATCATTTTCTTGCTTTTTTAAATATAGTTTCTCTACTTCTTATATACACCTTTAAATACAGTTTAGCTTTTCTAGTTTTTGAAATTTATATAAATCACAGCATTTTTGTGTGTATTTTCTTCATACAACATGTTTTTAAGATTTGTTATATTTCTGAGTGATGCTGTAGTTCTTTTGACATGTTTGGGTTTGGCTTTTGTTTGGGTTTGGTTTTTGTTTTTTTGAGCCAGGGAGGCTGAGGTGAGTGGATTGCCTGAGCCCGAGGGTTCGAGACCCGCCTGGGCAACTTGGCGAAACCTCATCTCCACAATAAATCAAAAATTAGCCGGGCGTGGTAGCGCACGTCTGTAGTTCCAGCTACTTGGAAGGCTGAGGTGGAAGGATCGCTGGAGCCCAGCAGGTCGAGGCTGCAGTGGCCGGGAGTGGCCACTGCACTCCAGTCTGGGTGACAGAGTGAGACTCCCATTCCAACTCCAAAAAAAAAAAAAAAAAACTGGAATCTATTTGTTCAAAAATATATATTTATCCTTATGTGTTTAAACTTCAGTCACCTTCAAAGTGCTCTCTGTTTGATGCTGTACCACGTTTTCCACAGCTCAAAAGAGTTTTGAACTCATCCGTTTTGATGCCCTTTAGTACTTCTGTGTTTTTTGTTTCACTTTTTCCACATCAGCAAAACTTTGAGGACTTTTTTTCTCAAAAGGTCATTCAGGGAGAGATTGGGTGAGTAGGAAGAGTGGGATGCAGGAGTCACACTGTTTTTGGTGCAAAACTGCCGAACACTCAGTGCAGTGTGGGAAAGTGTGCTCACAAATCACCTATCATGAAATGGGCAAATGCATTGAAAGAATCTTCAAAAAAAATTCGCTGAAACCTCTCAAAACAACACTAGCTGTACACTGGTGCCAATGGGTTCCTAAAACACTTACCTAGTAGGGAAAGCCTCTGCTACAAAGGGCCTGCCCTCCAAAAGATAATTTCGGTGTTTTTTTAGTACCCATACTTCATAAGCATATAAAAATATGCTTATTATTGGCCATTAGGGAACCAATTAAAGCAATAATGAGATACCGGTACAAACCTATTAGAATGACCAACAAAACACTGACAGCGCAAAGTGCTGATGAGGATGTGAAACAGCAGGAACTCTCCATTGTTGCTTGGGATACAAAATGGTACTGCCACTTTGGAAGACAGTTTGATAGTTTCTTACAAAGCTAAACATAGGTTTGTCATATGATCTAGCAATTATGCCCCTAGCAATAAGCATTTACCTAAATGAGTCCCACAAAAATTTGCACACAGATATTTTTAGCAGCTTCATTCACAGTTGCCAAACTTGAAAGCAACCATGATGGCCTTTAATAGGTGAAAGAATAACAACCAATATTACACGTATTTCATAGATATTGTTCAGTGACAGTAATACTAATATTGATAACTTATTTTTGGCATAGATAGTATATTCTTGACACAGTACTAAGCACTTAGACTTCCATCTAAGCCTCACAGCTAACTTGGGAGATACAGAGTACTATATTTATAAATTAGAAAATTGAGGCACAGAAACGTCAAATATATTGCCAGAACCACTGAGAGTGGTGTAGAGCCAGAATTCAAAACCAAATGTGATTCTCAGACTGTGCTCTTAAACTTTATTCTATCTTGTCTATGCTGTTCCACGATATACTTGATATTTTAGTAATTAGGAGCACACTTAACAGGTGTTTCAGGGTTCTAAATCTATATAAAATAGTCTGTATGATTAAAAATATATAATTTACAATTATCACTAATTTTTTCTTTTCCTTTGATACGAAAGCATTAGTCATTTGATTATGTGTTGATATGGCCTTTCTAAAGGACAGTCTGTCAGTATTTAACAAAACACTAAAAAAAAAAAAAAATGGCAATGTTTTAAAATTTTGTTTTCTTTTAGGTCCACCTCATTCATTTAACCGAGATGAAACAATAATCGTTGCTTTGGCTTCAGTCTCTGTATTAGCTGTTTTGATAGTTGCCTTATACTTTGGATACAGAATTTTGACAGGTAAAGCATACAACTTTTGTCCTATCATTTATTAAACATGCCACTTGATTAGAATTTATTTTCTCCTGTTTATGATTTCTATACAAAATGTTTAAAAATAAAATCTCTATGCTAGGGTGCCTTCAATCCTTCTAGCACACTTTTCCCCCCATTTTTTATTAAAAGTTTCCAACTTACACAAAATACCTACCATCCAGCTTCCACAGTTAACACATATGGGTAGTAGTATTTTATCTAAATCAGCAGTCACTACCCCTTTCCATGCTACTGGATTATTTTGAAGCAAATTACAGGTATCATATATCTATAAATATTTTAGTATTACTTCTAAAATATAAGGGCTTCATTTACTTATTTGTTTGTTTGTGTGAGTCAGAGTCTCACTCTATCGCCCAGGCTGGAGGGCAGTGGCACACTCACGTCGACTGACTGGGCTCCGGTGATCTGTTCACCTTAGACTTCCAAGTAACTGGAACTACAGGCATGCGCCACCACACCAAACTAATTTTTTGATTTATTGTAGAGATGCGTGGTCTTGCCATCTTGCCCAGGTTGGTCACAAACCCGTGGGCTCCGACAACCCTCTCGCCTCCATCTCCCAAAGTGCTGGGATTACAGGTGTGAGCTACCGCACCTGGCCCAGGATTTTAAAAATACATCTTCATAATACTGTTTTCACATCTAAAAAAAATAATAGTAATTCCTCAGTATCATCAAATGTCCAGTTGGTTCTATGATGGGTCATTTAGGAAATCAGTACCCATTCATTCATTTGAATAGCGTTAATAAAAATCTTCTTTAAAGTTTTTACTATTTTTTGAGTTTTTAAACTTTTCAACTAAGTTGTAGAAGGATCTCCCAGAATTCAGCTTGTATGCTATTTATCTTCACTTATTCATGTTTCTTAGTTTAGTAAATTGTTTTACTCCCATTGATTCATAGGCATAAATCTTGCTGTCTACCCTTGTGCAGCTCTTCTTTTTAACTGTAACTTAATGAAGAGTATGATAAAGACCTCTATTTTAAGAAAACCATACATTAGTAACTTCTTTTTCCTCTTCCTTTAGGAGACCATAAACAAGGTCTTCACAGTATGAACATGATGGAGGCAGCAGCATCAGAACCTTCTCTCGATCTAGATAATCTGAAACTGTTGGAGGTAAGGGTGCTCTTAGATTATGAACTGTACTTTCTACTCTCATCATATATCTGGGACAGTAATTTCATTAATGAACTAAATCATTCATTTATTTACTTAACCCATATTTATTATCAATTTTGTGCCAAGGCCTGTTCTAGGCACAGGGGATATAGGTGAACAACAATACAGATACCTCCCTTGGGAATTATATTGTAGTTGGGGTGTCTACAAACCGGTAAACGAACATATAATATAATTTCAAGTAGTAGTAAGTGCTATGAGGAAAAGTAAAGTGAATAACAAGATAAGAACATGACGAAAAGAAGGTTATTAAAGAAAGTATATTTAGAAAGGGGATGACCTCGAAGTACAGATTTGAACAAAGTATGGGATTAAAGATGTGAAATTCTGAGAAAAGTGTACCAGCAAGGAATTCATAGTAGATGCCAACTAAATATTCCTTGTATTTGACATTACATATTTTTATAGATATATAAGCCTATTATATACTCCATAGAACTTAAGTTTCATTTGGTAATATCTTAGAAGCTAGTTCAAAGTCTTATGTGGGCACAGTGGCTCACACTTGTAATCCCAGCACTTTGGGAGACGGGAGGGTTGTCTGAGCCTAGGAGTTTGAGACCAGCCTAGGTAACATAGCAAAACTTCATCTCCACAAAAAATTTTTGAAATTTATACAGGTGTAGTGGCATGCACCTATAGTCCCTGCAACTCAGGAGACTGAGATGAGAGAATTGCTTGAGCCCAGGAGGACGAGGCTGCAGTAAACTGTAATAGTGCCACAACCAGACTGGGCAACAGATTGAGACTCAAAAAAAAAAAAAATTTATCATAATGAGTCTTTTTATAATCTCTATTAGAAATGACTTCATAGCCGGGCTCGGTGGCTCAGCCTGTAATCCCGCGCCTTGGGAGGCTGAGGTGAGTGGATTGCCCGAGCCCGCGGGTTCGAGACCCGCCTGGGCAGCAAGACCTCATCTCTACAACAAATCAAAAAATCAGCCGGGTGTGGTAGCCATGCCTATAATTCCGGCTACTTGGAAGGCTGAGGTGGAAGGATCGCCGGAGCCCAGCAGGTCGAGGCTGCGGTGGCCGGAAGCGGCCACTACACTCCAGTCTGGGTGACAGAGTGAGACTCCAACTCAAAAAAAAAAAAAAAAGAAATGACTTCATAACTATAATTCCTAAATCAGAGACTATTAAATAGCAAATATGATAGATTTGGAAGTATGAGACATTTTTAAACTTTCTGTTTTGGGAGAAAATACCATAAACAAAGTTAAAAGCAAATTTGAAAAATAGAATTTCAACACATAAGGAAAAACTTAATAAAGAGCTGGTGTAAATCAGTATGAAAGAGATAACCTATAGATAATGGACAGAAGAGATGAGCTGCCAGTTCACAAAAGAAGTAAGTGTGGCTAATAAATGGATAGTAAAATGTCCAGTACTAATTAAAATATGGAATTTTATCTTAGATTGAGTGAAACACTCCCAAACATTTCTGAATTAACCGTATATTGATAGTCTTTTTAAAGGATACTTTATCTGTAAATTAATTTTTAACCTGGAAATAATGACTGGAATATAACACATATCCTTAAGTTAATGATGGTAAATCCGTAACCTCTTTCAATAAAAAGTGGGGAAAATCCCCAGGAGCCAAAAATGATGACAATGGGTTATATTTTGCTGACTCTGTGTGTGTAGAGTAATTTTTATTGTATTCCAGATATTGTGGATGTTATATGTAGAGCCTCTGGATTTTGTTATGTTCTAAAGTGTGCTGATTTTTGTTGCTTGTTTTAATAAGCAATTAACTTTGTTGGACACATAACTGCAAACTTTTGGGCAGAATATCAAATCTCAGTTCAGTTATTCTCTCTTTAGCTGGCATCTTTCTCTACATTCACTGAATTTCCCACTCTGACTTTCTCCTTTCCAGGATTCTCCCCTCCCTTTCCAGCAGCTGTGCTTGTCCCAGATTATGGCCTCAGGTTCCCAGGGCCAGAAAAATAATGGATTTTCTTTGCAATTTGAGCTCCACTGCAGTGCCAATTTCAGCCTGCCCTCAGGCCAAAAGCCATAAAAATGAGTCGCTAGCCCAATGCCAATATTTTCTCTAAGCACTGATGCCTCTCAGGATCTGTCCACTTTTGTTTATTTGTCAGTGCCTTTAGAATTTTTCTGGTGGGGGTGCCGGGTGCAGAGGCTCTAGCCTGTAATCCCAGCACTTTGAGGAGGCCGAGGCGAGAGGATTGCCTGAGCGCAGGGGTTTGATACCAGTCTGGGCAACTTGAAGAGACCTTGTCTCTATAATAAATCAAAAAATTAGCCAGACATGGTAGCACATGCCTGTATTTCCAGCTACTTGGAAGGCTGAGGCGGAAGGATCTCCTGAGCCCAGCAAGTCTAGGCTGCGGTGGCCGTGAGTGTGCCACTGTACTCCAGCCTGGACACCAGAGTGAAACTCCAGTTCTTTTTTTTTTTTTTTTTTTTTGTCTAGAGTTCTGTCACCCAGGCTGGAGTGGAGTGCAGTGGCACAATCATTGTCACTACAGCCTTGACCTGTTTGGCTCAGCTGGGTCAGGTGATCCCTCCAACTCAGGCTTTCAAGTAGCTGGACCATGCCATCAAACCCAGCTAATTTTTTGATTTATTATAGAGATGAGGTCTCGCCGTGTTGCCCAGGCTGGTCTTGAACCCATGGGCTCAGGCAGTTCTCTCACCTCCACCTCCCAAAGAGCTGGCATTACAGGTGTGAGCCACCATGCCTAGCTTCATTTCTTGATAGTAAACTGTAAGCAGTAGAGAGCTGTGGCATACCATAAAGGTTCATACTTTATTATGTAGTAAGGTTGATTGTTCCATTGTTATATGAATTAATACCTTGCTTTCTTTAAAATACTTACAGCTGATTGGCCGGGGTCGATATGGAGCAGTATATAAAGGCTCCTTGGATGAGCGTCCAGTTGCTGTAAAAGTGTTTTCCTTTGCAAACCGTCAGAATTTTATCAACGAGAAGAACATTTACAGAGTGCCTTTGATGGAACATGACAATATTGCTCACTTTATAGTTGGAGATGAGAGAGTCACTGCCGATGGACGCATGGAATATTTGCTGGTGATGGAGTACTATCCCAATGTAAGTTCTCCACAGAAAAATAAACTGAGATTTATATTAGCTGTCAGTCAGACTTCAGAAGGAACTCTGTATTAAAGAGAGAGCATTGTTGATTCACAAACTGGCTATTAATAGTCTGCAGTGAAATAAGAATTTCATGCCAGACTGTGAATCAATTATATCATTAATTACACGTTTGTTAGCTCTCTTCTCTTTCTCTTTTTCATAGCAAGACTTTCTCAATGAAGGAAGCAATACTTGGTTGACATTCATTCTGGTGCAAGCTCCTTATTTCATCAGCACTTTGAGTAGCATCAGTACATATATATTTCCAAAAGACTTTTGTTTTATACTTATAAAACATAACAATATGATTTGTATTTGTACTGGTAAAAGATATTTTCCTATCTTTATTTGATAGACCAAAGAACTGTTTAAAAGGAAATAACCACTCATAATTTTTAATGTTGGAAACATAAAAATTAATAATGTTTAAATTCTCTTTCCTTTCTATTTTCTCCTCTCTGCATACACAAATGTTTTACTAATTCCTTCAAGATTCTAAAATGTAGTAGCTCATCAGGTCATCATGGAATCCCAGTCTATGCAAATTATTTATAAGATTGCTAACTCACCTCTTCGTGTTAAAGTAAATTAATTCCACCTTTTTTGTGCATTTTTTTCTCCATATAGGGATCTCTATGCAAGTATTTGAGTCTCCATACAAGTGACTGGGTAAGCTCATGCCGTCTGGCTCATTCTGTGACTAGGGGACTGGCTTATCTTCACACAGAATTACCACGAGGAGGTAAGAGAGTAAATAGAAGAGGAAATTAACACTCATGTGGGTTTAAATTCACAAAGGGAAATTTTAATCATATCTTCAAAGTAAAAGATAATTTTTATCATTAGAGATTTATTATTAACCAGTTGTTTGAAAGATCCAGCATGAAATGCATTTGAAATATAACAGGAATAGCTTTCCCAGGCAACTGCCAAAGATGGCAGAGGGGCAGGTTCTGCTGCTTAGTGGCTGAGGTCTCCTGGGCTGCCTGGCAGCCCTCCATGGCCCCGCAAGTACTGCTAGACCAGAAGGTGGTGTTCCTGTGCTGCAAGGGCATCAATATTTCTGGCAGTTTTTACAGAAACGGGTTAGAAGTACATGGCTTTCCTCCATAACCCTTCCCGAGGCCCCTACTGTTTCCAGACCCCTAGCCACGTCTTTTGACAGACGAGGGAGGCATGCTGCCCTGGACCACCTCAAGGTGTTTGATGGGTTCCTGCTACACTATGACAAGAAAAAGTGGATGATGGTTCTTGCTGCCTTCAAGGTTGTACATCTGAAGCTTACAAGAAGGTTTGTCCACCTAGGGTACCTGGCTCATAAGTTTGGCTGGATGTAGTAGGCAGTGACATCCATCCTGGAGGAGGAGAGGAAGGAGATCCTCTAGCGTTTAAAAATGCTCAGAGGCTACAGAAACATACCGAAAAGAACACAGAGAAGAAAATTGACAAACACACAGAGGTCATCAAGACCCTCAGACTCCTGTTCTGAGCCCAATAAAGAACGTTTTTTAGGTTGTTGGTTTTTTTTCCTTCATATGCTTAGTCTGGCCTGCCCTTTCTCTGTCACTGCCTTGGGATATTGGGGACCCAGAGACAGCAGTCCAGGTACCGCTAGCAGGCTGGTACTTGGAAAGGGGGATGCAGAAAGGGCTTTAATCACTGCTTTTCTGTCAGGTCACTTTAAACAACTCTGACTTGTGCAGACATAATTTGTTTATGACCTACTTGTTCATGAGAGAATTTTAGAAAACTGATAGCAAGAACAACCAGCTACTTCTGTTTCAATATTAGCAAAAGAACTAGAACACTAATTGAAGGGAGACCTACCTTATGAATGGGGCGTCTGTTTAAACTTCCTACCTTGTCATATGTTATATTCTGTTGCTATGAAAATGTGAGAAAATGCTTGTGGGGACTGTGTGAGCCTGGTATACAACAGTATTTATAGCTGCATAGGCTGGGAAGGTATACATCCGTGGGATAACAGGCATTACCCTTGCATCTTCCCTGTAAGTTGTGACCAGAAAGAAATACGTTACCTTTAAGAGAAAAAAAATAATAATAACAGAAAGAATAAGAAAAGGAACTTCAAGACTCTAAAGGAGTTATGGATCCTATTAAGAATTTGATTCTTAGCCGGACTCTGTGGCTCAGCCTGTAATCCTGCGCCTTGGGAGGCTGAAGTGAGTGGATTGCCTGAGCCCGTGGGTTCGAGACCCGCCTGGGCAACTTGGTGAGACCTCATCTCTACAATAAATCAAAAAATTAGCCGGGCGTGGTAGCTCGCGCCTATAGTTCCAGCTACTTGGAAGGCTGAGGTGGAAGGATCATCGGAACCCAGCAGATCAAGGCTGCAGTGGCCGGGAATACACCACTGCACTCCAGTCTGGGTGACAGAGTGAGACTCCAACTCAAAAAAAAAAAAACAATTTGATTCTTGTTCATTAAGAATTTATGTTCAGGGATGGACATGTGGCTCACGCCTGTAACACAGCATTTTGGAGGTCAAGGTGGGAGAACCACTAGTGCCCAAGAGTTCAAGACCAGCCTGGGTAACATAGTGAGACCTTGTCTCTATAAAAAATCAAAATCTTAGCAGGGAATGATGGTGTGTGGCTGTGGTTTCAGCTACTCAGGAGGCTAAGACTGGAAGATCACTTGAGCTCAGGAGTTTGAGACTATGATGAGCCATGATTATGCCACTGCACAGCCTGGATGACAGAGTGAGACCCTGACTCAAAAAATAATAATAATAATTTATGTTCACACTCTGAACATTCTCTCTCCAAAGATACACATATGGGTATACTTAGAAAATTGATTTTTTGGGTTTTTTTGGGGTTTTTTACTCAAAGTCTTTCTCTGTTGCCCAAACCTGGAGTACAGTGTCACGATCATGGCTACCGCATCCTCTGCCTGCTGGGCTCAGGCAGTTTTCTGTCTCAGCCTTTTAAGTAGCTGGAACTATAGGTACGCATCAGCACACTTTACGAAGTTTTTTATTTATTGTAGAGACAAAGTCTCACCATGTTGCCCAGGCTGGTCTTGAACTCTTGGGCTCAGGAAATCCCCTCACCTCGACCTTCCAAAATGCTGGGATTATAGGCATGAGCCACCACACCAGCCTGAAAGTATTCATTTGATTACAAGGGGTTCTCAGACCTTTTGAAGTCCATTTATGGACATTAGGTTAAGAACCTCTCGGCTGGGCTACATTATATTTTCCTTTTATATATTTTGTTTATTTAAATGAACTACAATGCATTATTACTTTTTTAATTTTAATGTCTCATAGATTTTTATTCCATGAGTTGGTGTTTAGTATAAAAACAAATGTATCTTTTTATAAATCTGTGTCTCTGTTAGCTAGAATTAGGTTTGGCCATATCTATCAGGGGAGAGAAACAGCAGTGGCTTCAATAAGTTTTTTTTTTTTTTTCCTCATGTAAGAATCTAGAGAGGAGGCCGGGCTCCGTGGCTCAGCCTGTAATGCCAGCGCTTTGGGAGCCTGAGGTGAGTGGATTGCCTGAGCCCGGGGATTTAAGACCCGCCCAGGCAACTTGGCGAGACCTCATCTCTACAATAAATCAAAAATTAGCCAGGCGTGGTAGCGCATGCCTGTAGTTCCAGCTACTTGGAAGGCTGAGGTGGAAGGATCGCCGGCTGGAGTCCAGCAGGTCGAGGCTGCGGTGGCCGGGAGAGTGCCATGGCACTCTTTTCTGGGCGACGGAGTGAGACTCCAACTAAAAAAAAAAAAATCTAGAGAAGGACAGTCTAGGATTAGTTTGTCAGTACCATGGTATTATCAGGAACTGTGGCTCCTGTATTTCTTCCCCACCATCCCTTGTATATGTCTTTTCATTTTTGAAGTCACCTCATTGTTCATCATGCTGGATTCTAGTGAGCAGGAAAAAAAAAGGGGAAGTAAAAGGAATTGCCCTTTCTACTTCTAGAAGTCTTACTCCTGTGCTTGTTTTGTTTCCCAGAATTTATTCCACACTTGGCTGCAAAAGAGCTAGGAATATAATTTTGTCAAAACTTTTTCTGTGTGCATTGCTGCCTCAAATACAATTAGCTTCTGTGACTAAGTAGGTGCGTGCATGGTAGAAACTCAGTCTTGGCCAATGTTTCAGAACTGTGTAGTCATATTCCTTATCATAACTGCAGTCTTCCTCAGCTTTCATGCACAATTTTGCTAGTTATCCAAAACATTCTTTAGCACATTTGCTTTCTCACCTTGTTTCAGTATACACCTCACCTCACAGGCACCCCTAAATTTGTTTTGCTGTGATAATTCTGTCTTCTTGGTTTCTTAAGCTTTCATTCCTTGCTGTGTTTTTTTCAGTATACCGTAGCCCTGTCATTATATTTTCAGTCTCTCTGACTTCTTTGGTGAAGATAATTTCATTATATCCATTTTCTTAGATCTTTGTTCCATTGTATATTTGCATGGACTATCTTTCCTAGCTGATGCTTTATATAAAAATAATTTCTTCTGAATAATTTATCAGTTCATTTTCTTGACATATTCCTTTTCCTGACTTTGTCAGCAACTTGATGCACTTGCTTTACCACTTTAGCACATTAACCATTGGACTGTATCCACTTAACTTTTAAATATCGTATCTCCTTTTTAAAAAAATGGCTTGGCATAGAACTTAAAATATCATCCTAATTTCTCTTTTCAAGGTTTGCGTGATTCAGCAAGGTTTCAAGTCAAAAATATTGGCCATATAGAATGCCGTCAAATAAAAGTTTTATTTAAATTGAGTTATTATTCTTAAACATTTGCTAATGTTACCACTAGATAGTTACGTTTTTAAAAACTGAGTATGTAGATGTTATTGCATTTAAGTATAGTAGTTATTTGAATTTATAGTTTTACTTAATTATTTAAAAATTTTCCCCAGTACAGACGTTCCTCAACTTTTACAAGGGGTTATACATTGAAAATGCATTTGGGCTGGGCGCTGTGGCTCAAGCCTATAATCGCAACACTTTGGGAGGCCAAGGTGAGAGGATTGCCTGAGCTCAGGGGTTCGAGACTAGCCTGGGCAACTTGACCAGACCGCATCTCTACAATAAATAAAACAAATTAGTCTGGACTTGGTGGCTCAGCCTGTAATCCCAGCACTGTAGGAGGCCGAGGCAAGCAGATTGCCTTAGCCCATGGGTTCGAGACCCACCCAGGCAACTTGGCGAGACCTCATCTCTACAATAAATCAAAAATTAGCTGGGCGTGGTAGTGCACGCCTGTAGTTCCAGCAACTTGGAAAACTGAGGTGGAAGGATCTCCGGAGCCCAGCAGATTGAGGCTGCGGTAGCCAGGAGCATGTCACTGCACTCCAGTCTGGGTGACAGAGTGAGACTCCAACTCAAAAAAAGAAAAAGAAAAGAAAATGCATCTAGCCGGACTCTGTGGCTCAGCCTGTAATCCCGCGCCTTTGGGAGGCTGAGGTGAGTGGATTGCCTGAGCCCGTGGAATCGAGGCCCACCTGGGCAGCGAGACCTCATCTCTAAAATAATTCAAAAAAAAATCAACCAGGCATGGTAGCGCATGCCTATAATTCCAGCTACTTGGCAGGCTGAGGTGGAAGGATCGCCGGAGCCCAGCAGGTCAAGGCTACGGTGTCCGGGAGCAGCCACTACACTCCAGTCTGGATGACAGAGTGAGACTCCAACTCTAAAAAAAAAAAGAAAATGCATCTAATATAACCAACCTACTGAATATCATAGTTTAGCCTAAACTATTTTAAACATACTCAGAACACTTACAGCAGCCTACAGTTGGGCAAAATCATCTCGAACACAAAGATTATTTTATAATAAAGTGCTATATATTTCATGTAATTTACCAAATACTGTACTAAAAGCAAAAAAAAGAATGGTTATATGAATACATGAAGTTTGGTTTCTACTGAATGTGTACTGCTTTCTCACCATTGGGAAGTTGAAAAATCGTAAGTCAGGCTGTCTTAAGTCAATGACCATTTATTTGTATGCCTGTACTATATTATTTTAAAACATTTAAAATATCCTTTCAGGCCAACTGCAGTGGCTTCTTCTTGCAGTCACTGTACTTTGGGAGACCAAAGCGAGAGGATTTTTTTGATCCCAGGAGTTTGTGAGACCAGACTAGGCAACATAGCAAGACCTTGCCTCCACAAAAAAAAATTTGAAAAATTAGCCGGGTGTGGTGGCACATGCCTGTAGTCCCAGCTACTCAGGAAGCTAAGGTGGGAGGATTGCTTGAGACCAGGGGTCGAGGCTGCAGTGAACTGTGATTTTGCCAACTACATTCCAGCCTGGGTAACCAGAGTAAGGCCCTGACTCAAAAAAAAAAAAAAAAAAAGTGCTTTCAGAGAATCCTATTCTTTCTAGTATCTTATGTAACTTTGTTGTTTAGAGCAGAAATTTGATAGTAAGGAATGGTATTACTATTACTTATTCCATTGTTTATTGCTTCAGAGTAAGAATTGAACCTGTTGTAATTAGTTCACCCTATGAGTTAATTTCCTTATGATAATGGTAACGTATGCTTATTACCAAAGAAAAATTTAACAAAAAAACTATATAGACAACTCAAACTTCATCACTGTTAAGTAGTTTGTGTATATCCTTTCAGGTCCTTTGGAGGGTGGGATTTTGTACAGATATCCACAGAGAGACTATTAAAAAAAAAAAAGCTCGGTATTTTAAAAACATAATTTAAATAATATCTTGTACTTTCCTTTGAGATGTTCACCTCATACAGTGCTCTGCCCAGGGCTAAATCGTTGTATTTTCCTCCCTCCATACCCAAGTAAAAAAGATTAAAATAAGTACTGAGGATATCTGTAGTTCTAACCTTTGCATTGATGAGGAATCCTGTCTTGTTTCTTCTTCTCTTCTCCCTTCTCCACTTTCTTCTTCCCTTCCTTTCTCACTCTCCCTTTCTTCTTTTCTGTTTTTTTTTCTTTTTTCTTTTTTCATAATATCTGGAAGTATTCCTTCTGACTGCCTCACTGACTCATTGCACATTCCCCCCATCAGTAGCCTGGTTTTCTCTAAAGCTTCTTTTAGTTTAAATATTGATTTGGTATTAGTATACAGGCATATTTCAATGCCTGTATATGCCAGAAATGTTCCCATATAGGTATCAGCTCAAGATTATACCACATATACTTAGGCTGTACTTTTATTGGTTTTATCTGGAGTAAAAAATGTGGCTTTTATAGCAATTGAGTAGAGCCAAGTGAATACAGGCTTTGGAAGACCAGAACAAAAGTGGGTAAGGAAGAAAATGATAAATAAATCAACTCTTAGATGAAGAAACTTGGTAAACAGGAGTTACCGAGTTTCTTCATCTGAGTTGATTTATTTGTCATTTTCTTCCTTACCCACTTATGCTCAACTTCTTTTTGTTAAATAAATAATTATCCTGTCTATAGTTTCGTTGATGGTGAAATTTCATTTGAATGCTCATTTATGAAAGAAATATGTTTAAATATTGAGTCTTTTTATGCCTAAGTTAATACTCTATAACCTTATTGCCTTTGTTCTGATTGCTCTATTTTTTGTATATCTAGGGAAATACTTTCAATTTCAAAATTTGTGGTATAGAATTTTATTTCCAGAGCTATGATTTTATTTAATATAATGTCTATATAAAATTTCTTTAAAGAGAGGAAAAAATAAGGTAATGTTTTTGGTGAAGGGCTTAGGTTCATTCTTTCAGTCAGCAGGCATTTACTGTGTGTCTCTTTGTGTGCCAAGCTTTTAAAATTCAGATAAAACATGCTTTCTTTCTGCCTTCATGGAGCCTATGGTCTAGTAGTAAGAATAGACAAGTAGTAGAATGAGTGTGACACTACTTTGCTTCCATAAAATCAGAAAATAGGTTTTCATATCTTGATGGGAAATATCAACTCCTTCACCTATTCTTCTAAGCCATTGTAAAACTATTTCTAGATAGATCTGAAAAGCTGAGGTGGGTCTAGAGACATGGCTAAACCTTGGGGCATAACTGGGATATGTTGTCACAGGTTTGATCTGTTAAGCCATAGGAGAACAGCATAACATCTACAATAAGATTTGGAGCCAAATTAGTTTTTCATTGATATTTTAGACAAGCTGACTTGTTTTTTGGTATTTATACTAAATCCTCCTTTCTGTATTGCCTCCTTTTGCTGCCCTAGAAATGAAAAGGAAAAAAAATGTGTGTTAGAATTAGAAATGAATGTGTTAGAATTAGAAATAAAGAGGGAAAAAAATGTGTTAGAATTAGAAGCAGCAGCATGTAGGCTGTTAATTTCAGCTTAAAGTTTAATGCTTAATTAACAGTGCAATGAGAGTTATGTTATATATCAGAAAATAGTGATGAGTGTGAGTTGAAATTATGATTTCTTGTGTTCTTTTTTGCTAGTAGAAAATTAATGGGACGACCCCCTGGGGTCCCCTCCCACTGTGGGAGCTTTTCTGTTCTCTCAATAAATCCTGCTTTAGAAAACAGAAAATTAATGGGCAGAGAAATAATACTATATTCTATATTTATGTAGTTCTCATTATCTGCATGTTATTTTCATGTCTAATAGTACTATTTAAGCATTAATAGATATTTAAAATTATCCAAACAGATCATTATAAACCTGCAATTTCCCACCGAGATTTAAATAGCAGAAATGTCTTGGTGAAAAATGATGGAACCTGTGTTATTAGTGACTTTGGATTGTCCATGAGGCTGACTGGAAATAGACTGGTGCGCCCAGGGGAAGAAGATAATGCAGCCATAAGTGAGGTGAGCATATGCAAAAGATATTACACTGACATACTTTGAAATTATAATGAATTGTGTTAAAAAATCCTGGGAGGCTGAGGTGAGTGGATTGCCTGAGCCCGTGGGTTCGAGACCCGCCTGGGCAGCGAGACCTCATCTCTACAATAAATCAAAAAATCAGTGGGGCATGGTAGCGCATGCCTGTAATTCCGGCTACTTGGAAGGCTGAGGCGGAAGGATCGCCAGAGCCCAGCAGGTCGAGGCTGCGGTGGCCAGGAGTGACCACTGCACTCCAGTCTGGGCGAAAGAGTGAGACTCCAACTCAAAAAAAAAAAAAAAAAATCCACTGCTCAGGACAGTTATTCTCATTATGACCAATTATAAAATATTAGGAATTACAAAAATAGAAAATACAAATGACATTGCATAAAGGCCTTTGCAAAGTTCATCATTTCATTTTGGAAATGACTGTCATTCTAAGTTATTTTGATAAGCATTAGGAAGAAATTTGTAGAAACTAGTTTTTGAGGCAAGAGTAAAGTTACCAAGTTTGAGATAGGACAGTCTACCTTCTGATAATCATCATTACAATGTAGAATATATCCTTCCCAACTTTTTCCTTTGCATTCACATATATATCTCTACACATACGCATATGTAGTTTTGTGAATTTCTAAAACTATTAAATGGTGTATGTATTATTATTTTATAATTTTCTTACAGATTTTTTTATGTTAATATATCTAGGAAGGTCTAGCTCATTCTGTTTGATGAATTGTATTCACTAAAATGGATTTACCACAGTTTAATTATTCAGAAAGGACATTTTATAGGTAAATAAGATATATGAATAGAAAGGTTTAGTGACATGCTTACAGTCAAATAACATATCATTAGGTCATGACAAAAATTTACATATAACTCCTGCTCTAATGCCTGCCCTTCAGAATTTGCTACATTCTCTCTCTGAAAAATATCACTCTAATTTATCAGGTTGGCACAATCAGGTATATGGCACCAGAAGTGCTTGAAGGAGCAGTGAACCTGAGGGACTGTGAATCAGCTTTGAAACAAGTAGACATGTATGCACTTGGGCTAATCTATTGGGAGATATTTATGAGATGTACAGATCTCTTCCCAGGTAAGCACTGCTGTAAAAGTTGATATGTTTCAAAATGAAGTGGTTAATAATCATCTTTTTCTATCCATATTAAATAACTTAACTTTTATGTAAGACTCTTTTTACTTTCATCTAAAGCTTTAGTTCATTGCCATCTAGTGTGCGGAAACATTATCAGAAGGATGTGAATCGGGAAGTTTTATGTTTGTTTTTTTTAAGTACAAATTTTCATCTGAGTGCAATTTAATTAATTGCCAGTAATACTTTATGTCACTGTATTTAGTTTGGTCCCTGATTGCTTTAGCAGTCATCATTTTTTGCGTGCACTCTCTGAGCATTTGAGACAAGCTACACTTACGATGCTTACTAAGTTGGGCCCTATTAGAAATTAGAAGCAATGAATTATTTGTGGACACTTCTTCTTTTCTTTTTTTCATTCTCCCTTAGTTTTTCCTTCCTCCCTCCTTCCTTCCCTTCCTTCCTTCCTTTCCTTCCTTTCCTTCCTTCTTTCCTTCTCTTCTTCCCTCTCTCCCTCCCTCTCTTTCTACCTTACTCTTTCCTCTCTCCTTAACTCCCTCCCTTCCTCTTCTTCCTCCCTTCCTCTTTCATTCCTTTCAATGAAAGTATACTCAGCCAGGCTCAGTGGCTCAACCTGAGTGGATTGCCTGAGCCCATGGGTTCAAGACCCACCTGGGCAACTTGGCGAGACCTCATCTCCACAATAAATCAAAAATTAACCGGGCGTGGTAGCGCGCACCTGTAGTTCCAGCTACCTGGAAGACTGAGGCGGAAGGATCGCCGGAGCCCAGCAGGTCGAGGCTGTGGTGACCGGGAGCGGCCACTGCACTCCAATCTGGGCGACAGAGTGAGACTCCAACTCAAAAAAAGAAACTTTTAACTACACATCTATGCATCGCATTCTTCTAGATGCTGCATAGAGAAATTTGATACATGAGGGCTCTGTCTTATAGGAATAACATAGAAAAAGGAACCAGCATTTAGCAAATTTATGAAGTGAAGCTATTTAATAAAAACAGATTAATATTGTAGGGTTGAATTTTTAGCTTTAAAGATATTAATGAAATAAATTAATGATTATTTAGAGTAACTACAGGTCCAGGAATTATGATTTAGAATTAGAAGTACAGAGGCATTTCTCTGGAAATATCAGTAATTGCGGTAGTATCACAAGTATTCTATTATTTGAACTTTGGCCACAGGTTTGGTTTTTTTAAAAGAAATATTCTCCTCCAGGATTTTTGTTTTAGAAGCATGTCTCACTGAAATGATTCTCTTTCTTCAGCATTGGTATACTGCTACCAGCAACATTTCTTGAAAAACTACTGTGTTCTAAGAATGATTTTGCTTTTAATCTTACTAACAAAGAGTGATATCAAATGTTTGAATAGAGAGAGGCAACTAAATCTTGTTTGCAGAGTGTTTTAGCAGATATGTAGGGTGAATTAAAATAGAAATAGGAAGAACTAGAAGGGATTTAAAAAGGAAAAAGAAGCCGGGCTCGGAGGCTCAGCCTGTAATCCCGCGCTTTGGGAGGCTGAGATGAGTGGATTGCCTGAGCCCGCAGGTTCGAGACCTGCCTGGGTAACTTGGTGAGACCTCATCTCTACAATAAGTCAAAAATTAGCCGGGCGTGGCAGCGCACGCCTGTAGTTCTAGCTACTTGGAGGGCTGAGGCGGAAGGATCTCCGGAGCCCAGCAAATTGAGGCTGTGGTGACCGGGAGCAGCCACTGCACTCCAGTCTGGGCAACAAAGTGAAACTCCAACTCAAAAAAATAAAAATAAATAAAATAAAAAATAAAAAGGAAAAAGAAATGGGGAGTTATGTTTAATAGGCACCAAGTTCTAGTTCTAGAGCTGAATGGTTACACAACAGTGTGAATGTACTTAAAACCATAGAACTGTATACTTAAAAGTGGCTAAAATGGTAAATTTTATGTTTTGTATATTTTATCACAATTAAAAAAAAATTAAGATAATTGCATTAGTGTACCCTATAATCTTGCATATAGAAATGGGAGAGGAGAGGCAGATCTGAGAGAAAATGTGGAGAAGGAATCCGTGGTTGTGATTAGCTATTAAAAGAATAAGAGTTGAGGCCAGGTGCAGTGGTTCCCATTTGTATCCCAGCACTTTGAGATGCCGAAGCGGGAAGATCACTTGATGCCCTAGGAATTCAATATCAGCCTGGTCAACATAGTGAGACCCCATCTCTACAAAAAATAAAATAAAAACAATGGAAGTTGAAGGATTTGAGAAATATTCAGAAGTCTAAGAAATAGGGAGGCAGTGAGGAGCTGAGAAAGAAATATTGGCATACAGTGGAAAGATGAGTTAATTATGAAGACTTTTCTATAAATAGACAACCAAAGAAATTTTACAGGGGCTCAAGACCAGCCTGGGCAACTTGGCAAGATCTCGTCTCTACAATAAATCAAAAAATTAGCTGGGCACAGTGGCGCGTGCCTATATTTCCCGCTACTTGGAAGGCTGAAGTGGAAGGATCACCTGAGCCCAGCAGGTCGAGGCTGCAGTCTGTGCCAGTGTACTCCAGCCTGGCTGACAGAGTGAGACCCCGACTTAAAAAAAAAAAAAGATGTTTTCTTTGGAAACTTTAAAGAATAAAGGAAATACAGAGAAAATTGAAATTTAAGAGTAAAATTGTTATTTGTCTATATCGAGATAGTAATTGAAAACTTGTGAGTGGATGCACTCCCTATTAAGAAGTTAGATTGGAAAAAATAGTTTATTTAGAAAGCAAATAAGAGAGAGACACAAAGTAGTGATTAGATTAACTTTCTTATGCAAATACTTGGAATAGAAAAGTTAATTAGTATAAAACAAGCTGAGGCGGGTTTTAAAACAATTATCAATAGCTACCTCTGAGGGTTCTGTCCTTGGCTAGTGATTAGAAGGGCACATTAAGCCAGGCTCAGTGGCTCAGCCTGTAATCTCGTGCCTTTGGGAGGCTGAGGTGAGTGGATTGCCTGAGCCCACGGGTTCGAGACCCGCCTGGGCAGGCGAGACCTCATCTCTACAATAAAAAACAAACAAAAAAAATCAGCCGAGCGTGGTAGCGCTTGCCTATAATTCTGGCTACTTGGAAGGCTGAGGCGGAAGGATCGCCGGAGCCCAGCAGGTCAAGGCTGCGGTGGCCGGGAGTGGCCACTGCACTCCAGTCTGGGCAACAGAGTGAGACTCCAACTCAAAAAGAATAGAAAAAAAGAAGGGCAAGTTAAGTAATGTTAAGAGAATATGACAGGACTAGGCAGTGTTAAAATGACTGCTTTTAGCTTAAGATTATCCCATTCAATAATTGCATTTTGCCATTACCCTTTCACTCCCTTAAGAGAACAAATTAAGAGAGAGAGAGAAACTGATAATTAAAGACTGACTATTGGGGCACTATACCCACCAAGTAGGTTAATTAAGAAGACAAATGACCAGAAAAATAGTAAAATATCATAATGTCTTGGTAGTCAGTGTTAGAAAGCTTTAAGGGCTCTTATTGATGGCAATAGATGTAATTGAAAGGTCAAGAGGAAACAGAACTGAGAAATGATTTTTGAATTTGAATAGGAGGTCATTAGTATTCTTAGAGGAGTTTTTGTGGAATACAGAAGACAGAAATCATAGCGTGTATAGAAGAGAAAAGTATTAAAAAGCACAGGCAGGGGATACAGGGCACTCTTGAAAATTTTAACAATTAAATGGGGTGGAAGTTAAAAAGAAAAAAGGATCACAAATATATTAATAAACCTACAGAGTATCATATAATAATTAAAGAGTCTTATAAAACGTTTTCTAAACTTTTTAGGATATGCCTCAAAATGCAGTGAATGCTTTGTATTATTACATGGAAACACTATGTAATAAAGTCTCCTTCTCTGTAAAATATTAGTAAAATAAATGAATTAGCTATATTACAAAGGAAGAGTGAATTGCTGCAAAGTTTAAATAAGGGGTGGGGGGGAGGAAGAAAAAAAGGCAACAAGAGAAAGAAAGAAGAAGAAAGAGATTTAGTGTAATTTGAGAAGGAAGCTTAAAAGTCCCCAGCTGGTAGAGACAAAATTACTAAGTGACAAATGGGGTGAGAAGCAGGGAACAGTATCTATTAGATATTTGATCTGTTTTCGACAGTTTGAAGGAAAATGAAATGATAAAACTTCCCTTGAGCAATCTAGCGATAGTAATATTTTAAGGGAATCCAGTAATATTAATATCTTCCATGTTGACGTTTGTCATTAACATTCATCTTTGTGTCTCCAGTGCCTGACGCTAAATTTAGCTCTAAGCAAGTATCTGTTGAACAAGTAGATTTAGAACTGTGAAGATGTAGTGGAAATTTATTTGGTAATTCTTAATGTCATTACATTCACAAAAGATTGTGCATCGATTTCATTTAGCAAATTTTTAAAATTATAATTTGGATCTAATTTTTTTAAGTTAAGTTGTGCATTTTTAATTATTCTACTAACCAGCATTTGAAGAAAAAACTAATAAATAACTCTTGGAAAGTATGTATATGTGTTGTGTATATGTCTCAAAGAGACAGATCAGATATACTAATAAATATCTTACAGTTTACAGATGGTACATGTTGTGATTTTATCATATAAGGTTTCAAGGAAGAAAGCGATATACTAACTGGCATGATTAAATTATTTCATTTATCTCTCAAATTCAATGTTGATGTTATTGATCAAAACTAAGTATCTGCTTAGATATTTACAGTATGTGAAAATATTATTTGTATCTATAGATAGGGCAGTATTCCAGTAAACTTGGACTAGACTGTACAGATAATAGAATTAACCTTTGTAAATCTTTTTTAATATTGATAGAGGACAGTATTTATGAACTGTCTTGAGTATTCAAATAGAAATATCAAACTTAAGTGGCATATTTTGTAATGTACTTTCCATCTTGGTCATTATAACTTTGTATTGTCTCCGTGTGTGTGACATAAGGATGGCAGACATTGCCATTTTGCTTACTTCAGGAAGACTAAAATACAGAATAATTCAGTGACTTTTCCAAGGCAGAGATGAAGCCAAGATTAGAACCTAAGTGCTTTTATCTTCTTCCATCCTGGTGTTCTTCCTTCTAATTTATCCTGTCATTTTAATAGAGTGGGGGGAGGAGCAAGGAGACAGACAGGAAGAGTCCCTAGTTCTGTGTTCTTTGCCAGGGTTTCCACTAGACCATTGATTTTCTTAGTGCCATTTCCAGAGGTCTTCTGTGTGGTTCAGTATGTTTACTTATAAATTTAACTTTATCATCACATATTGTAAAAATCAGAAGACTGTTTTCACAAGCAGTTGATTGGGCTGATTAGCAATGAATAGGATTATTAAACAATGGTAGAACCATTATGATCTTTTTAATCCATGATCTAATATTACTTGTTAGTTAAAAGGAAATTTTTCAGCCAGGCGTGGTAGCACATGCCTGTAATTCCGGCTACTTGGAAGGCTGAGACAGAAGGATCACTGGAGCCCAGCAGGTCGAGGCTGCGGTGGCTGGGAGCGGCCACTGCACTCCAGTCTGGGCGACAGAGTGAGACTCCAACTCCAAAAAAAAAAAAGAAAATTTTTAAAAATTGATGTTTTTGTCAAGTGGTCATTATCATAAAAGTTGTTGTAACATTTGATACAATCTGGTTGGACTATAATAGAGCCAGTGACACAATGAGATGTGGTGACTATTCAACCCCACCCTCTTATATCTAGTTCTACAGATATTTTTATTGTGCCTATATTGTGAACTTTCTTCTCATCTCACCAACTTCCAAAAGATCAGAGTTGAGGCATATTTTCAAGTATTAAGTATACCTAATAAACATAATAATTTTTACCTGAACTTAATAATAGTAGAAATAATTTTAAAATACCTGTCTGTCATTGAACTTGCCGTATGATTTTTCAACAAATATTTGAGACTGTTCTAAGTAAGGTATTATTAACAATGCATTAAACCTACAACCGTGTCTGTTTAGAATTTCCAAATGTGCATGAAGGGTGTTTTTGTTTTTTAAAGGATTATGACATATTTATCTGCTTACTCGGTATCAGAAATACCCCCATTATTCTGGAAATTTTATTCTATCCTTCTTTTCTACAAATACATAGGGGAATCTGTGCCAGAATACCAGATGGCTTTTCAGACAGAAGTTGGAAACCATCCCACTTTTGAGGATATGCAGGTTCTTGTGTCTAGGGAAAAACAGAGACCCAAGTTCCCAGAAGCCTGGAAGGAAAATAGCCTGGTAAGAAAAAACAAAATTATTAAAAAGAGGACTTACAACTGAATGTTTTAATGTTGTTTGAAGCCAAAATAGACTGTTAATAATGTTAATAGTTGTTAGAGTTGTCTAATGCCAGAAATACCACTTACTTGATTTTAATAATGTTACACATTTTCAAATTTTGCGGTATGTAAAAAAAAAAATCTTGTCAGACACAGAGTCTCATACCTATAATCCCGGTTCTTTGGGAGGCTGTGGTGAGAAAATCACCTGAGACCAAGAGTTCAAGCTTACAGTGAGCTATGATCATGCCACTATACTCCAGCCTGGACAGCAAAACAAGACCCTATCTCTTAACAAAAAAAATTAAATAGAAGGTAGTTATAAAAGGAAATGGAAAAGGATAAATACTGCCCATCCCTACTATTACTGACCTTAAATCGCTCCCTTCAGCAGTCTTCTGAGGTTTTTTCCCCTCTTCTACGGGTTACCATTATAATTTCAAATATTCTTTCTTATTTCCTAGTTATCTCTCATTTGCTCTCCCCCAGTTTAATAATATTCTATCTATCATTAAATTATTTATGTTTAGTTTATAGATCTAAAAATTTAAATAAAATTAAAAATCAGAATTATGAATATATAAGCATTCACTGCACAACAGTGTTGTGCTTGGACTCATAGAAAATAAAAATCCAGCCGGACTCAGTGGCTCAGCCTGTAATCCTGCGCCTTTGGGAGGATGAGGTGAGTGGATTGCCTGAGCCCGCGGGTTCAAGACCCACTTGGGCAGGCAAGACCTCATCTCTACAATAAATCAAAAAATTAGCCGGACATGGTAGCGCGTGCCTGTAGTTCCAGCTACTTGGAAGGCTGAGGCGGAAGGATCGCCGGAGCCCAGCAGGTCGAGGCCACGGTGACCGGGAGCAGCCACTGCACTGCAGTCTGGGCGACAGAGTGAGACTCCACCTCAAAAAAAAAAAAAAGAAAGAAAAGAAAAATCCTACATTAGTTACTAAAAGTCCCTTTCAAAAGTCATCATCCAGTGGGTTCTCTTTTTTCTTGTCTTTTTCTCTTTCTAGGCTTTACTTGAAAGCAACATTTTAAAGAATCTCATGTCATTTTCTTTCTTGGAAATCATTGTTTCTTTTTTTTTTTGGTCGGAGTCTCACTCTGTCACCCAGGCTGGAGTGCAATGGCACACTGCTCACAGCCACTACGGCCTCGACCTGCTGGACTTAGGTGATCCTTCCGCCTCAGCCTTTCAAGTACCTGGAACCACAGGTATGTGCCACCATCCCCGGCTAATTTTTTTATTTGTTGTAGAGACAAGGTCTCACCATGTTGCTCAGGCTGGTCTCAAACTCCTAAGCTCGGGCAATTCTCTAGCCCTGGTCTCCCAAAGAACTGGGATTACAGGCTTGAACCACTGCATCTGCCCTGTTCTTATTTTTTAAATACAGTAAGAATTGGCTGGGCACGGTGGCTCAAACCTATAATCCCAGCACTTTGAAAGGAGGCCAAGGCGAGAGGATTGCCTGAGCCCATGGGTTCAAGACCTGCCTGGGCAACATGGTGAGATTTATTGTCTCTACAATAAATCAAAAAATTACCCAGGCTTGGTAACGTGTGCCTGTAGTTCCAGCTGCCGGAACCCAGCAGGTCGATGCTAGGGTAGCTATGAGAATGCCACACTGCACTGCAGCCTGGGCAACAGAGTAGAAGGCCAACTCAGAGAGAGAGAGAAAGAATTTGATTAATTCGGAAGGTGGTAGGTTTTTTTGTTTTTTGAGTCAAGGTCTCATGATCCCACTGCACTCCAGCCTGGGTGACATAATGAGACCCCATCTCAAAAAATAAATAAATAAATAGAAGAAGAAAAGAAAAGGAATATATGTCTACATCATGACACAGTGTCATAATACTTAACCTTTCTACCTTCTCTACATAATCCTAGTATTTTCTAGTCTAGAGTATTGCTAGAGTTGTTTTAAACCCCTAAACTGATTTCATGACCCACCTGTGAACCTCACCTTGCATGGTTTTTCCTTTTGGTAGGAAAGTTCCTTGTTTATTTTTTCTATTCCTTTTTTTCTTGCTCATCTTTCTCCATCAGTTTTAATCATGATATCCCCTTTAACTCATTTGCTCATGTTAAGACATCATTGTTTGTCTATTTCTAGAGTTAGAGTCTCCTTTCAAAGCATTAATCAGCCGGGCTTGGTGCATTTGGGAGGCTGAGGTGAGTGGATTGCCTGAGCCCGCAGGTTCAAGACCCGCCTGGGCAACTTGGCGAGACCTCAGCTCTACAATAAATCAAAATAAGCCGGGTGTGGTAGCGGGCACCTGTAGTTCCAGCTACTTGGAAGGCTGAGGTGGAAGGCTGAGGTGGAAGGATCGCCGGAGTCCAGCAGTCGAGGCTGCGGTGGCCGGGAGCAGCCACTGCACTCCAGTCTGG
>NW_007252282.1:292888-297469 GCF_000164805.1 Carlito syrichta | reverse complement strand
CAATTCAGGGTTAGGTATACAAATGTTCATTATGCAGGTTTGCACCGCCCCCCCCCCACTCCCTGGCAGATTTCCACTACTGTCAAATACGTAGCCTATAGAAAAGGTAGGGAGTGGCCACTGCACTCCAGTCTGGGCGACAGAGTGAGACTCCAACTCAAATAAAAAAAACTATTCCACTGTGTATATTTACCACATTTTTTTATCCAGTCCAGTTTCAATGGGCAGCGCTGTTGGTTCTATGTTTTGCTATTGTGAATAGTACTGCAATAAACGTGCTTTATTTATGAGAGAAGCAAGTATGTCCTAAATAAGTTTCCCTTTTTCTGATATATATATGTAAAGTTGCAAAGAAAACTATATGAGTTTTCTTAATGCCACAAAGACTTGATTTTTGTCCATCAGTCTGTTTTTCATTTCATCCCTTAAAAATACATTGCAATAGAAAAAAATAGTGAGAAAAAGAGAGAGTGAGGAAGTTATTTAAAGCAATGCTGACTTATTTGAGAGATATTCTGCTTGACTGTATCACCAATAATGGAATAATTTTGTTACTGGATTAATATATACATATATATATTCTTTCTTTTTTTCTCTTTTCATTTTTTTATTTTAAAAATGTGGAGTACAATTCAGGGTTAGGTATACAAATGTTCATTATGCAGGTACCCTTATGGATGAGGCAAGGCAAATTCCCACTACTGCCAATCCCACTTCCCCATCCCCCTCCTGGCAGTTTCCCACTACTGCCAGCTTTATCTCTTAAATCATGTAAGAAAAAGGAGAAATTACAAACCAAAAATACAATAATACTAATTTTTATAGTTACCTAAATAAACTTTTGGCTTTTAGTTCTGTTTAGTGTCCTTTCATTTCAACTTGGAAGCCTTAGAGACTCCTTTAGCATTTCTTGTAAGTGTACTAGCAATGAACCCCCTCAGCTTTTGTTTATCTGGAAATATCTTAATTTCTCTATCATAATTGAAGGATAATTTCCCCTAGCCGGGCTCAGTGGCTCAGCCTATAATCCCAGCACTTTGGGAGGTGGAGGTGAGTGGATGCCTGAGCCCACAGGTTCAAGACCAACCCGGGCAACTTGGTGAGACCTCGTCTCTACAATAAATAAAAAAAATTAGCAGACATGGTAGCGCACGCCTGTAGTTCCGGCTACTTGGAAGACTGAGGCGGAAGGATTGCTGGAGCCCAGCCGGTCGAGGCTGCAGTGGCCAGGAGTGTGCCACTGCACTACAGTCTGGGCGACAGTGAGACTCCAGCTGAAAAAAAGTAACAAAAATTTTCCTTGATGCAGAATTATTTTTTAACAGGTTTTTGGGGTCTTTACCCCCCTTCACTATGTCATAGCTCAACCTCTGACTTCCATGGTTTCTGATAAGAAATTGGCAGTTAATCTTATTGAGGATTCCCTAGGGGGCACATAATATAACTAAGGGTACCTGATCCTAAACCAGGCAAAGTGAGGACCTGTGGGAGGCCCAAACTTTACCTATATGTAGATCACTTATGTACCTAATCCTGACTTGTACCCACATCTTTAAAATAAAATAAAAGGGGGAAAAAAAAGAAAGAAAATAAAAATACAATCTTATGAAGGATTCCATTTACATTTCAAGTCTCTACTAGCTGTCAAGATTCTTTTTTTCATTTTTGGCTTCTGACAGTTTGATTATAATGAGTCTCAGTATGGAGCTCTTTGAGTCCATCCTACTTAGAGTTCATCAAGTTTCTCAGATGTGTCGATTCATTTATTTTATTAAATTTGGGAAGTTTAGGACAACCTCTTCAAGTCCCCTCCCACTATGGGAGCTTTTCTGTCTTCTCAATCAATTCTACTTTCTCAAAAAAAGAAAATGGGGGAAGTTTTGGACCATTATGTCTTTAAATAGTCTTACTGCCCCTTTCTCCTCTGGAACACCCTTTATGTGTATTTGGTATGGTTAATAGTGACTCACAGTCTTTTAGGCTCTATTTATTTTTCTTTATTCTTCTGGTTTTTGCTCCTCAGTCTGGATACTTTTATTTTTCCTATTTTCTTTTTTTTTTTTTTTTTGAGTTGGAGTCTCACACTGTCACCCAGACTGGAGTGCAGTGGCCGCTCCCAGCCACTGCAGCCTCGACCTACTGGGCTCCAGTGATCCTTCCACCTCAGCCTTCCAAGTAGCTGGAACTACAGGCATGCGTTACCACGCCCAGCTAATTTTTTATTTTATTTTATTGTAGAGATGAGGTCTCACCAAGTTGCCCAGGTGGGTCTCGAACCCGCGGGCTCAGGCAATCCACTGACCTCAGCCTCCCAAAGTGCTGGGATTACAGGCTGAGCCACCAAGCCCGGCTTATTTTTCCTATTTTCAAGTCAACTATTCTTTCTTCTCTCTGTTTGTTTTGTACCACCCTAGTGAATAATTTGTTTTTGTACTTTTCATCTCCAAAGTGACTTCTTGGTCCCTTGTTATACTTTCTATTTGTTTATTGTTATTCTCTATTTATTTGAGAAATTGGGTTTTTATTGCTGCCCTTTGGTTCTTTGTCCATGGTTACCTTTAATTCTTTGAGCATATTTAAGATAGTTTATTTAAAATCTTTGTCTTGGCTGGGTTCAGTGGCTCAGCCTGTAATCCCAGCACTTTGGGAGGCCGAGGCAAGTGGATTGCCTGAGCCCGCAGATTCGTGACCAGCCCGGGCAACTTGGCAAGATAAAAATAAAATAAAATAAATTAAAAAATAAAAAATTAGCCAGACATGGTAGCTCACGCCTATAGTTCTGGCTACTTGGAAGGCTGAGGTGGAAGGATTGCCAGAGGCCAGCAGATCAACACTGGGGTGGCCAGTGTGTGGGGTGGCCATGAGTGTGCCACTGCACTCCAACCTGGGCAACGGAGTGAGGCTCCAACTCAGGAAAAAAAACAGAACAAAAATAAAATCTTTGTCTCAGCTGGGCACAGTGACTCATGCCTGTAATTCCAGCACTTTGGGAGGTGGAGATGAGAGGGTTACCTGAGCCCAGGGGTTTGAGAACAGCCTGGACAACTTGGTGAAACCTTGTTTCTACAATAAATTAAAAAAAAAAAAAGCAAGGCATGGTGGCGCACGCCTATAGTTCCAGCTACTTGGAATGCTGAGGCAGAAGGATCTCCTGAGCCCAGCAGGTCGAGGCTGCAGTGGTCATGAGCGTGTCACTGCACTGTAGCCTGGGCAACAAAGTGAGACTCTCACTCAAAAAAAATTAAAAAATAAAGTATTTGTCTCATAATCCCAATGTCTGTATTTCCTCAGGGACAGTTTCTGCTTTTTGTTTTGCTTTTGATTTTTTTTTCTGTGAAAGGGCTATACTTTTTTTCTTTGCATTCCTTGTAATTTTTTGTTTGCATTCTTTGTAATTTTTTGTTTAAAACTGGACATTGTTAAATATTATGATGGTCAAAAAAGAAAAAAGCTGGGCACAGTGGCTCACACCTATAATCCCAGCATTTTGGGAGGTGGACAAAAGGATTGCCTGAGCCCAGGGGTTTGAGACCAGCTGGGAAACTTGGCAAGATCTCGTCTCTATAATAAATCAAAAAATTAGCCAGGTGTGCTGGTGTGCTCCTGTGGTTCCAGCTACTTGGAAGACTAACATGGAAGGACCGCCTGAGCCCAGGAGGTCGAGACTGTGGTGGCCATGAGCATGCCACAGCACTTCAGCCTGGGTGACAGAGTGAGACTCCAACTCAAAAAAAAGAAAAGAAAAAAGAAAAATATACTCTCCAGGTCTTTGTAGGTTGGCTCTATGGTAGGGCCCTCCTGCAACACTCATCCAGGCCTTTTGTAACTCTGCCTTTACTTCTTACTAGTGCTGAGCTTAAAGGCCATTCAGTTTAAGAAGTTTATGGTCTTCCCAGGTCTTTTGTGAGCATGCATCTTGTCCTGTACATGTGCTTGGCTTTCTAGGTTTTCCAGTATATGTCAGAGCTTTTCAAAACTCTTACTCCCCAAAGTGGACCATAGTGCAGGTATGTAGTGAGCATATGCCCAGAAAGAAGGTTTTATTAAATTTCCTGCCGGTTTAAAATCCAGATTGATTTGTTACAGAACACAGGTTATTGGGAAACGTTAAAAATGTTACCAAGAGTGGTAACAGATTTAGCATAAAATAGACTTCTCAGATAAAGTACACAGAGCAAATATTGTGTGGGATATATATGTGTGTGTGTGTGTGTGTCTGTATGTTATACATACAGACACACACACACACACACATATATATACATACTAAAAAATTATTTATTCTTTATCTGAAATTCAAGTTTAAGTAGATATCCTGTATTTTTATTTGTGAGATCTGGGAGCCCTAGCCTAAAACCATCTATTTGAAAGTGAAGGTACAGGAAGTGTAATATCAGAGCAGGTGAAAAGATTGATGCTTAATAAATACAAATCCAAAAACAAGTCTGAAGGGATTATGGCTGGTAGCCCACCAAAGTATCCAAAGTCTGTTTTTTAAAAAGGGAATTAAAACCAGCTTTCCAAGCCGGGCTCAGTGGCTCAGCCTGTAATCCCGCACCTTTGGGAGGCTGAGGTGGGTGG
>NW_007252282.1:288328-292866 GCF_000164805.1 Carlito syrichta | reverse complement strand
AAAAAAAAAAAAAAAAAAAAGCAGCTTTCCCCAAAAGAAGGACTCTTGTTCATTGCTGATGTATAGGAATACTACAGAATGGAACTATTTTTGATACACTGCTGTTGGGGCTGGTTTAAAGAAGAAAAGTCTTTAAGTTCTAAGGTTTGAATGAAGCATTCTTAACTAGGTGTGAATGAGAACAAGTGCACTTAGAGATAGAAGACAACCAAATACCCAAACTTACATCAAACTCAAAACTTATTTTTGAAGTTGTATTATGCTATAGATCAGTGGTCCCCAACCTTTTTGACAAGAGGCACCAGTTTTGTGGAAAACAATTTATTCTTTATCTGAAATTCAAGTTTAAGTAGATATCCTGTATTTTTATTTGTGAGATCTGGTGGTGGTGGCAGGCGGGGGAGGAGAGATAGAGGATGGTTTCAGGATGATTCAAGTTCATTACATTTATTGTATGCTTTATTTCTTTTATTATTACATTCTACTATATAATAAAATAATTATACATCTCACCATAATGCAGAACCAGTGGGAGCCCTGAGCTTGTTTTCCTGCAACTAAATGGTCCCATGTCAGAGTGATGGGAGACAGTGACACCTGAAGTTGGTTGCTGTCATTGCAGAAAACTTGGCTTTACAAAGATAGGATGGTGGAAATGGAAGCAAGCTTTTCAGTGCTGATCTGACAGGAGGCAGAGCTTAGAGGGGTAATGCCAGTGATGGGGAGCAGCTGTAAATAGCTCGCTGCTCACCTCCTGTTGTGCTGCCCAGTTCCTAACAGGCCATAGACCAGTACCAGAATTGGGGCCCCCTGCTATAGTTAGGGACTCCTACTATAGATAATGGTTTTTATCTATGGTTCCTGGTTCATAACTCCCTTGTTACAATCTTTAGTTAAGGGTCAAGCTTCAGAAGCGGAATCTCTCTTACCTTCGCCTGCTCTCCTTTCAAACCCGCCCCAATGCAATACTCTGACATTCCCCCACTTTCTGATTATGGGTCTTAAAACCTTCCCCAAAGAGGATCCCTGCCCTATACGCTGGGGGAAGGAATGCTGATGTCATGAAGCTTCTATAACAACCCAAGAGGACTGAGTTTGGGGAACTTCCAGAACTGGGGGATCGCATGGAGGTTTCTGGAGAGTGGTGCACCCAGGAAGGGTACGGAAGCTCCACCCTTTCCCCCATACCTCTTCACCCTGTGCATCTCTTCATCTTTATACATTGCAATATCCTTTATAATAAACCAGTAAATGTGTTTCTCTAAATTCTGTGAGGCCCTCCTGCAAATTGAACCCAAAAAGGAACTTGTAGGAACCCCAGCTTGAAGCCCACAGGTGAGAAGTACCAGAGACCTGGACTTGCAACTGGTGTCTGGGAGAGGGTAGTCGTGTGGGACTAAGCCCTCACCCTGTGAGATCTGACACTGTGTCTAGATAGACAGTGTGGAAACTGAACTGGAAAGTGCCCAGCTAGTGTCTGCTGCTTTGTGTGTTGGGGAAAGACCTCCTCGCCTTTGGTCACAGAAGTCTTCCTCTGTGTTGATGATTGTTGTGTTGTGAGAGCAGAGGGAAAAGCTCAGTTTGAGAGAGTTTCCCTAAAGGAGAAGTGAAATGAGTGGCTATTGACTGAAATAACAAGGCTGTAGATCCACAACTGTGACTTAAACCTGTGACCTTGGAGAAACATCTGCGATTTCTTACAACTGCTTATTCTTGTAGATAGTTTTTCAGGGAGTTATGTTAGTCTTGTTTGTTTACTTCTCACCTTTTGAGAATATGATCCTTGACAAATCCTTAAAAATCTAAAATATATTATCATAGATACGTAAAATATTGGCTGGAGAAAATTGATTTTTTATTTGACCTCATGCTATAAACTAAAAAGCTCCTACTTTTTTTTTTTAAAGACATGCTTTGTGACATGTACTTTGTATTACAGGCAGTGAGATCACTCAAGGAGACAATCGAAGACTGTTGGGACCAGGATGCAGAGGCTCGGCTTACTGCACAGTGCGCTGAGGAGAGGATGGCTGAACTTATGATGATATGGGAAAGAAACAAGTCCGTGAGCCCAACAGTTAACCCAATGTCTACTGCTATGCAGAATGAGCGGTAAGCTCCTGAGGGGTTTTGCATCTATCAATTCATATTAGAAACTGCGTCCAGACAGGCGCAGTGGCTCAAGCCTGTAATCCTAGCACTTTGGAAGGCCAAGGTGAGGGGATTGCCTGAGCCCACGGGTTCAAGAACAGCCTGAACAATTTGACAAGACCTCATCTCTACAATAAAAAATAAAATAAAAAAATTAGCCAGGCATGGTAGCGTACACCTGTAGTTCTGGCTACTTGGCAGGCTGAAGTGGAAGGATCACCTGAGCCCAGTCACTGGGGTGGCTGTGAGCATGCCACTGCACTCCAGCCAGGGTGATGGAGTGAGATTCCAACTCAAAAAAAAAAAAAAGAAGAAACTGCAATCAGAGAACAGGAAATAAATACTATTAACCCAGCCTAGTGGTGCAATGATGAACCCATATGATCTCAAGTTATAATATTTCTTTCATTATTCCCATTCTTCTACTGAAAATTTTTGTCTAGTATGAGAGCAAGATGGAATCTATGTTTTTTATATGTAAGGATATAGTAAAAAAAAAAAGATAAATCTGTATTAGTGGCCCACCTTTCCTAAATAATAAAGGTAAAACATTTTTACAGTTCCAAATGTTTATAAGTACTTCTACATATATTTCTCATCTATCCTTTATTATTCCTTTCTTCTCTGCTTTTTTTTAAGTAAATAGAACTATGAACTTGGCTGTGTATTTAACCATTATTTCATTGACACTGAGGTTTCTAGACTTTCCATCCAATGCTCTTTCTTATAGAATATACTACTGCTACTTTTTAGTGAAAGTAATTCAAAGGTGTTTTCGTTCCATCATGAACATTATTTTGTGAGACATTTTCCTTGTTAGAACTGTGATTTTTGGTTCTAAATGAAAAGGCTTTTTAAAAATTGTGGAATTGGCCGGGTTCGGTGGCTCAGCCTGTAATCCCAGTGCTTTGGGAGGCTGAGGTGAGCGGATTGCCTGAGCCCGTGGATTCAAGACCCGCCTGGGCAACTTGGCGAGACCTCATCTCTACAATAAATCAAAAAATAGCCGGGTGTGGACATGCGTGCCTGTAGTCCCAGCTACTCCGAAGGCTGAGGCGGAAGGATCGCCGGAGCACAGCAGGCGAGACTGCGGTGGCTGGGAGCAGCCACTGCACTCCAGTCTGAGCGACAGAGTGAGACTCCAACTCAAAAAAAAAAAAAACAATCGGGGAACTTTCAGACTATCATCTGTATTTCTTTATTCCATGTTTATGGGAAAAAAGCTTTCCTACACCTTTGTCATTTTATCTAGCACATGTTTAAGAAGGGCATCCAGTAAAGGGCTACCAGAGAAAATTGAGATGAAAACACACTTGATTCTGGAATCATTTTCTTTGTTATTTTCTATTGTCCTAGCCTCTAAGAGCTATTTGTATTATGAATTATGGGTTGAAATCAGGTTTGCCCTACATAGGTTGAATTGGTGTCAGATATGAACTCTTACACATTACACACCAACAAGTCAAAGAAGGTGAGATGAGACTTGACACAACCTGAGAATAGTCTTCTGTGTGATCTCCCCTCATCTCTGTATCTTCCATGTTCTCTAGTATGCCATTTATACCTCTCTCAAAAGTCAGCTGAAGCTTTTACTATAAATACTTTTGAACTTTTATTGAACCCTTTATGTTGCCCCCCACTTTGGGCATTTTTTACCTACTGTGTCATTCAGCTGTCCTCCCTAGCATGCGTCTTCTCATTCCCTAAATTATAGTTCATCCCATAGTCATTCTCACCCAAGGTTTCATGTTTTCCTCTTTAGTTTCCTTTCTTTGCATTATGTAACAGCTTTTTCTTCTTCCCCTCCTATAATTCCTCTTATAGCTTCACCAGTCTCCCTTTATAAAAGGTACCTCTCCTCCTTCAGCTGCTGCTTCCTTCCTATAACACTTGTCTCTGTTAATGTTCCCAATGTTTGTACCTTGTTTGCTTGTTTTCAAGTCAGGGTCTTGCTCTCGCTCTTGCCCAGGCTGGAGTGCAGTGGCACAATCATGGCTCACCACAGCCTCAACCTCTTGAGTTCAGATGATCCTTCCACCTCAACCTTCCTAATAGCTGGGACTATAGGCACACACCACCATGTGATTTTTTTGAAGAGACAAAGTCTCACTGTGTTGTCTAGGCTGGACCTGGGTGGTTTTTGTTTAACCTATCCCTGGTTTTTATTTTAGCCAGATTTTAAATAATATAAATACATTACAATGTGGTGGTCAAGAGCTGTCACTCCCAAACAGTGACAATGTCTGTGAAGAACCCATGACAAGTGAAAAGCAGTTTTTTTTGTTTTGTTTTGTTTTGTTTGTTTGTTTGTTTGAGTTGGAGTCTCACTCTGTCGCCCAGACTGGAGTGCAGTGGCCGCTCCTGGCCACCCCAGCCTCGCCTGCTGG
>NW_007252282.1:285442-288308 GCF_000164805.1 Carlito syrichta | reverse complement strand
CGCCCGGCTAATTTTTGATTTATTGTAGAGATGAGGTCTCACCAAGTTGCCCAGGCGGGTCTCGAACCCGCGGGCTCAGGCAATCCACTCACCTCAGCCTCCCAAAGGTGCGGGATTATAGGCTGAGCCACCGAGCCTGGCTTGAAAAGCAGTTTTGAATTTTTGATCCTTACCCTGAATGTCACATACCCTGGGCTCAAGGACTTACTGCTATGGCTCCGACTACCCCCAGAAAGATGTTCCATTGCTAGACTATGCCTTTTAATGGAGGCACTCTGGAACAACCCAGAAACTTATGTTATTTTTACCATTTGGCCGCATATTACTCATTTGGTAACATACTTGTTGAATGAACACTATGTATCTAGAATTATGGGAGTACAAAAGAAACATATGCTATAGTTCCTCATCTCATAAAATGTAATGTCTGTTTGTACATTTCTGATTATATGAATATATATAGTTCATAAAGATTTATTTAGTGATATTATAAAACTGTAGGGAGACTTTTTAATTGATTGTTATAAACAAAATGCACATTTATAAAAAATCATACCTAGATCCACATAGATTTTTCAATAGGCTTCATTCATACAAAACAAGCATTTATCAAGTTTTTGACACTTGGTTCTTTGATTAGATTTTAAAGTAACCTCTAAAATAATACAAGTTAGGAATAAAATGAAAAGCAGCTCAGACTTTTAAATCAGAGGTGTTAAACTTCAAGAGACAGTTTGTCATAAATGTATAATCTCAGTGTAACACTTTTTTTCTTTCTTTAAGCAACCTGTCACATAATAGGCGTGTGCCAAAAATTGGTCCTTATCCAGATTATTCTTCCTCCTCATACATTGAAGACTCTATCCATCACACTGACAGCATTGTGAAGAATATTTCCTCTGAGCATTCAATGTCCAGCACACCTTTGACTATAGGAGAAAAGAACCGAAACTCAATTAATTATGAACGTCAACAAGCACAAGCTCGAATCCCTAGCCCTGAAACAAGCATCACCAGCCTCTCCACCAACACCACAACCACAAACACCACTGGCCTCACTCCAAGTACTGGCATGACCACTATATCTGAGATGCCATATCCAGATGAAACAAATCTACATGCCACAAATGTTGCACAGTCCATTGGGCCAACCCCTGTCTGCTTACAGCTGACAGAAGAAGACTTAGAGACCAACAAGCTAGACCCAAAAGAAGTTGATAAGAACCTCAAGGAAAGTTCTGATGAGAATCTCATGGAGCATTCTCTTAAGCAGTTCAGTGGGCCAGACCCACTGAGTAGTACTAGTTCTAGCTTGCTTTACCCACTCATAAAACTTGCAGTAGAAGTGACTGGACAGCAGGACTACACACAGGCTGCAAATGGCCAAGCATGTCTAATTCCTGATGTTCTTCCTGCTCAGATCTATCCTCTCCCCAAGCAACAGAACCTTCCTAAAAGACCTACTACTTTGCCTTTAAACACCAAAAATTCAACAAAGGAGCCCCGGCTAAAATTTGGCAGCAAGCACAAATCAAACTTGAAACAAGTAGAAACTGGAGTTGCCAAGATGAATACAATCAATGCGGCAGAACCTCATGTGGTGACAGTCACCATGAATGGTGTGGCAGGTAGAAACCACAGTGTTAATTCTCATGCTGCCACAACCCAGTATGCCAATGGAACGATACCATCTGGCCAGACCACTAACATAGTGGCACACAGAGCCCAAGAAATGCTGCAGAATCAGTTTATTGGTGAGGACACCCGGCTGAATATTAATTCCAGTCCTGATGAACATGAACCTTTACTGAGACGAGAGCAACAGGCTGGCCAAGATGAAGGTGTTCTGGATCGTCTTGTGGACAGAAGAGAACGGCCTCTAGAAGGTGGCCGAACTAATTCCAATAACAACAACAGCAATCCATGTTCAGAACAAGATACTCTTACACAGGGTGTTCCAAGCACAGTAGCAGATCCTGGGCCGTCAAAACCCAGAAGAGCACAGAGGCCTAACTCTCTGGATCTTTCAGCCACAAATGTCCTGGATGGCAGCAGTATGCTGAGTAAGTGGAGGGATCATGTCATCTCTCCTATGTGTCTTTTGGGACCATTTAAATAACTACTTAGAATCAGATTATATTTCAATTGACTTTACCATTTTTGGAAATAAAATAAGCAATTAATTACTTTTGGGCCTCAAAAGTAATTAAACTATTGTAAAGAAAAAAGTAAATTTTTTGTCATTAATTTAGAAGTCAATGTCACAATAGTCAGAATAATTACTGATTTAATATGTGCTTTCTGTGGCTGCTGCTTTATGATGCAACTCGCTTACTTGCTATGAATAGTTGATAATAAGTAAATATTCATTAGTTTAAGAGCACCAAATAATTTTATGCCAGCACAACATTTAAAACTATTTGTTTCACATATTAATATCTATTTATCCACATTTAGATTTTATCAGACTAACCTTAATAAATCTTAAAAAAGATTTCAGAAAAGTTACTAATAACGAAACTGTAAAGTTGTTCCAGTTTCTTAGCATCATCCATCTATTCAAGAGTTATGTGTTGTCTCCCACATACCTATAGTCTTGAACTGTGAGACCCATAACATCCATCTTAAACAAATGACTTAAGTTGATGCTTGGTTTCTTGCCTTAAAGAAACTGCATACAAAACAGGAGAGCTCGCCAAAATCTGTAACAATCATCATTATACAAAATGATTTCTGTTATAAACTGACAGCACTTATGAAAAAAAAGGTTATGTTTATAATTGTCAAGGCCAGCTGGGCTTGGTGGCTCAGCCTGTAATCCCGTGCTTTGGGAGGCTGAGGTGAGTGGATTGCCTGAGCCCACGGG
>NW_007252282.1:276168-285422 GCF_000164805.1 Carlito syrichta | reverse complement strand
CCTGGGCAACTTGGTGAGACCTCATCTCTACAATAAAATCAAAAAATCAGCTGGGCGTGGTAGCGCATGCCTGTAATTCTGGCTACTCGAAAGGCTGAGGCGAAAGGATCACCGGAGTCCAGCAGGTCGAGGCTGCAGTGGCCGCTCTGCACTCCAGTCCGGGTGACAGAGTAAGACTCCAACTCAAAAAATAATAATAATAATAATAATTGTTGCCGGGCTCAGTAGCTTAGCCTGTAATCCCGTGCCTTTGGGGGGCTGAGGTAAGTGGATGGCCTGAGCCCACGGGTTTGAGACCTGCCTGGGCAGCGAGACCTCATCTCTACAATAAATCAAAAAATCAGCCGGGCGTGGTAGTGCACGCCTGTAGTTCCAGCTACTTGGAAGGCTGAGGCGGAAGGATCGCCGGAGCCCAGCAGGTCAAGGTTGCAGTGGCCAGGAGCGGCCACTGCACTCCAGTCTGGGCAACAGAGTGAGACTCCAACTCAAAAAAATAAAAAATAAAAAAAATAATAATAATAATAATTGTCAAGCCCTACACAGTGGACTGAAGGAAGCATATAGGTTTCAAAAAACAATCTAGCCCCTTTGCTTGAGTGACTTGTATTACAGACCAGGTGACAGACCCTTATTTCAGGACTCTGCATCAGTAAAACATCTTGTCAGATATGAGAGGGAATTTTTAGAAAATTTGTGCTCTAACATTTCTGTCATTATTCTGAAAAACATTATGTGCCAGGTGCCTTTAAATTTTGACCCATTTTGAGCATTAAATGGAAGAATTAAGTGCATTGTATCAAGTTATGATCTCTACCAAAAACAAAGTATTTGAGAATATAGCTGAGAACTTTACATTTTCTCCTCTGTTCTTTGTATTTTTCTTTGCCCTGTAGAATAATTAAATCAGTTATACAAGCATTTCTTTTAAAGAGTCTTAGTTAAGCTTTGCCTAGAAAAACTTTGGTATCAAGAAATGTTCATTAACACCCTCTGCAGACATTAGTTTGACCCCTTCTTGAGTTATAACCCTAACCTTTTATTACTTAATATTAAGTTCTTTTATATTTAGTTCATTTTTCTGTACTTTTGTTTTCAGTAGGTGAGTCAACACAAGATGGCAAATCAGGATCAGGTGAAAAGATCAAGAAACGTGTGAAAACTCCCTATTCTCTTAAGCGGTGGCGCCCCTCTACCTGGGTCATCTCCACTGAACCACTGGACTGTGAGGTCAACAACAATGGCAATGACAGGGCAGTTCATTCCAAATCCAGCACTGCTGTCTACCTTGCTGAAGGAGGCACTGCCACAACCATGGTGTCTAAAGATATAGGAATGAACTGTCTGTGAAATGTTTTCAAGCCTACGGAGTGAAATTATTTTTTGCATCATTTAAACATGCAGAAGACATTAAAAAAAAAACTGCTTTATCCTCCTGTCAGCACCCCTCCCACCCCTGCAACAAGGACTTGCTTTAAATAGATTTCAGCTATGCAGAAAAATTTAGCTTATGCTTCCATATTTTTTAATTTTGTTTTTTAAGTTTTGCACTTTTGTTTAGTCTCGCTAAAGTTATATTTGTCTGTTATGACCACAGAGTTATATGTGTGTGTATCAAAAGTGGTCTCAAAATATTTTTTTAAGAAAAAAAGCAAAAACAATGTGTTGCTGATAATCAGTTTGGACCAGTTTCTAAAGGTCATTAAAACAGAAGCAAATTAAGACAGGTTTGACTGCAGTGGTGTCTGGTATCCATGTTTTATTTCTGGGCACAAGCTAGTTTATATGTTGATACGTTCCCAAACATATTATCTGTTGGACATTCTTTTCTTTTGTGTTTTGTTTGAATGTGCAATAGTCGATAGGCCACAAATAAGCTTTCTTATAAGCTCTCTTCCTAACAGAGCACACATTCTTCCATAATATGAACATTTTTCTCCCCATTGCCCATACTTTTTGTAGGTCAGTTCTATATGACAGTGAATTTTGCACAGGAGAAAGCAGCTACCTGATTTCTTACTTTCTCTCTCCTTATTGTGGAGAATGCAGAAACATTGTCTTAAAGGGCTCTAAAGAAGAAACTACCAAAACCTAATTTGAAATACCGTTTCTTTTAACCTTCCAAATCCTAAATGTTTCCTTCCAGGCATTTGAATAAATGTATTTGGTTCTGGTTTTGAAAGTTCATAAGAGAGAATAGAACAAAATACAGGAAATCAAATATTAGTCTTTTCCCATTTTATTTTATTTTTCTATGTATGTTTATGTTCCATATCCATTTATTTAAGAAATACATTTTTATCAGAAAACTTGCAGAGCTATATACTTCTATGGAATTTTTAAGTAGGTAAATGGTTAAGGCAGTATAGTGTTATAGCCTTCATTCTCTGAATAGGCCATCTTTGACTCAAATAAAATTACATTTACTCTTTACTATAACTTAAAAATAATTCATAGTTTTGAACCTGTAGTATCTTTTACTGTGATCCCAAGCAAAGCCTGGTGACTTAATCTGAAAATGAGTCCTCTTCCCATGACCTAAAACACTGTGTGGAAAATCATTCAACTGGCATGCCAGATCCCTATGGAAGGAAGTACTGCTGCCAGATCTACCTTTTTTGATCAGACTGAGACTTAGACTCTCTCTTTGCAAAATTGTTTTCTTTACTAATCCTGTTTTCATGATTTCTCCTTTTGCCACTTTTTCACATGATCTTTGATATGTGAACAGCATTTATTATTTACATTATATTAGAGTCTACCTTTTAGTGAAAACATGTCTGGAAATCATATTATTTTTTAAAGCTTACTTCTTTCATTACTAATCTACTCTAAAATAAAAACCTCTGCATTTTTAAAAAATATAGCACTTTCTGTCAAATAAGGGACTTTTTTTCCAAGCACAAGTTATTTTCTATCAATTTGCAAACAATAATGATCTCACTTGTTTTATTTTTTTTTTCAGATTTTCAGTGCACTTAATAGATGTCATATACTTAAGTTCTAAGATATTTCCAAAGATTAAAAATTTAAGAGGAAAACACAAATTCACAAATCCAGATTTAGGTTTTTATCTCCTGAACAATATTTTTCACTCATATTCCTCTGTTTCATCATTTAATTAAAGGCAGCTTAAATTTCTCAATTTGTTGTCCAAAATACTTGACTTACCTGTATATAAGCCTTCTCTTGTTTGCCACCTGCTATGATCTTACAAGCTAGTACAACACTTACCATTTATTCAGCTGGATTGCTGAACACAGTTCTGAATTATTAGAATTGAGTCATCTTACTTAGTGCCCAGGATTTCCACCTTTTCTGTTTTATTGGCCCTTCTCTTGATTCCAACCTTTTACAGAAATTTCAGTCTTCTGGCATGTAATCTTTTCAGTTATTATTCTTCTACTATTAACAGATTATTTTTTTCAGTATATTTTCACTTAGTTCTCTTTTCCTTAAATGTCTTTCAAATGCATTTTAGGATATTCTTTTCAAAGATTTGTAGGACAACTTTGAATCAAAATAAATTATATTCCGTCTCTTAAAGCACTGTGGACAATTGACCATTTGGAGTCTAACTGATTCTTTGCATGAGAAGAAGAGTTATCTTATGTTCTACTCTACTTTGTGTTTGAGCCAGTTGCTTATAAGTTTCCCAACATTTTTTAATGTTTAATAATAAAATGCTTTTTAAAATTAATATGCCAGATTAAAAGAACCCGTATAGTTTCCTGTTTCATTCAAGCATGTTTAAAACAAATAATTTCCTTTTCCCAGTTTTTCTTAGTAGACTCTTGAAAAAGTAGGAGAGATAGAAAGTATAGATTTTTAAATAAACTTTAAATCAAACTGCATATCAGACTTTTAGACTCTGTAATATACAAGCAAGCAAAAGCATTGTAAATGACTTTTTAAGTCATTTAAGCATTGTAAATTACTTGCTAGCTTTATTCATCTAATAATAAATGTTTCTTAAAGCTGTTATTTAACTGTTATCCCAAAATTTTACATGTAGGAAAGTATTTGTGTCCTTTTGAATAAAAGGTCATTTAACTAAAAAAAATTAAAATGTGTTTCCCTGGATAGCAATATAACTTTAAAAGCATCATATTAGGTAATCAAAGTCTAATATTAGTTTCCCTAAAAAAATCCTAATTAGGTCATTGAAAGAACTTGATTTGAATTTTGTTTAGACAAGTTATAAATTTGTAAAACTTTTCCTAAATGCATAATTAGAAAAAAGACCCTGTTATCAGTATAGGAAGTTATGCAGAGTCACATACTGAATGCTGGGGTGTACATGTGCTATTTCTTTTCATCCTCAGAGCAACCATATGAGCATTATAGGTAATATTCCTGCTTTGCCAGTGAGGAACTTGAAGCTGAGAGAAGCTAAGTGATTTGCCCAGGGTACACATCTAGCAATGGACAAAGCTTGGGTTTCAGCCTGGGCCTGCCTTTCTCCATGCCTCTTTCATTCACACCACACTGCCTACATGCTGTATGATGGTGTGTAATGGACTGACATTTTGTAAAAAAAAAAAAAATTCAGTCAGCCGGACTTGGTGGCTCAGACTGTAATCCTGCGCCTTTGGGAGGCTGAGGTGAGTGGATTGCCTGAGCCCGCGGGTTCGAGACCCACCTACAATAAATAAAAAAATTACCCGGGCGTGGTAGCGCGCGCCTGTAATTCTAGCTACTCAGAAGGCTGAGGCGGAAGGATCACCGGAGCCCAGGAGGTCGAGGCTGCGGTGGCCGGGAGCGGCCACTGCACTACAGTCTGGGCGACAGAGTGAGACTCCAACTCAAAAAAAAAAAACAGTCATTATCAGTTATTATATCCCAACACAATTGTGGTTGTAAAACAGCCAAACCACATACCTTAATGATTTTAAAAGTTAAGCAACCATAAGATGTGCAGATATGTCTGTGCTGCTTGTTGCTTGAGAAATAACTCATAATTCAAGACAACATTCGACATTTGCCATCATGAATCTGAAAATCATTTCACCTTGGCCAGGCGCAGTGGCTCAGCCTGTAATCCCAGCACTTTGGGAGGCTGAGGCCAGAGGATTGCCTGAGCCTGCAGGTTCGAGACCAGCCTAGGCAACTTGGTGAGACCTCATCTCTACAACAAATCACAAAAACTAGCCGGACATGATGGTGTGCATCTGTAGTTCCAGCTACTTGGAAGGCTGAGGTGGAAGGATCGACTAAACCCAGCAGGTCGAGGCTGTAGTGGCTATGAGCGTGCCACTGCATTCCAGTCTGGGTGACGAGTGAGACTCCAACTCGAAAAAAAAAATCATTTCATCTCACTCCTAACATTATTTTTGCAGAACTAGAGATAAATTTTAAGGGACAAGTGAAGGTAACTTTTGGAAACAGAGACTTTTTCCTAAACTGATTCCACACTAGATTCGGAAGAATTAATTTAACATAGAATTTCAGTCTCATCAATCCTTTAACTCCCTCCATCTTTAAGATTTCTGTTTTGGTGATGTTAGAAAATTTGCTAATCCAGAGAAGTAATTGAGTAGAAGGGATACAAGAGTTATTATGAAAACAGTTTTTTGGTTTTTTTTTAATAAAACACTTTAGTTTCCTTACATGTATCCACTTGATCCAGAAAATGTACCTAGGTTCTGAATATGAAATAATTAAAGAAAGGAAAGAACACTCAAGTAAGTGGATGTTTCAGTGGGAACTATCAACAAAATTTAACAAGTGTTTTTATTTAAAATATTTTCAAGTTTGGTTTCTAAAGCTAAATGTGATACCTAGTAGTCTGCTGCTATTATACTGGACTTTCCAGCATCTGTAAATCTCTCTTGAAAGTCATTTAAAATGGAAAAGTATTTCAATAAACTTTTTTTTTCATATTTGTGAACATGGATATTTTGTAGGTCATTAACTCCTAGAACTTGAGATTACATTATATTTTCATGTAGCATTTTACAAATTTATACTGAGCTTACTACCAGTTACATGCAGGTTATTACACTGTTATTCAGATTGCTTTATATATTACTTTATCTTCCTAGCTAACTCCTTAAAATTAGAAATAAACACATTAGTTGATTATCTAGACCAGTCTTCATAGAAATTGTATAACACTCCCACATACACTTCAAGAGAATTTTTCAGATTGGGATGTTTCTAAATATTTGTATTGTTTACTAGCAGTTTACTCTTCAGCAAATAAAGTTACATTTTAACTTTTAGAAGATGAACTATGCAAACTCTACCCAAAACTACCTTACATGATCCCCTCTTCAGTATATTCATTGCTTAAATAAATCTGGGAAATCACTGTTTGAGCTAGTTACGCAAAAATCATTATCAAAGGAAGGCTTTTCTACAAGTTTCCAGATCAACATACAAGAAAAGAGAAAATCTCAGGGCACTTCAGTGCACCTGCCCAATACTGTCCTGAAATCACCTCATAGTTTATGTCTAATTTACTCTATCCTTTGCTTATCTGACTTGCCATCTTCTGTGTCAGGGAAATTTTCTTCGTATGTATACTGTCCCCTTCCTGTTTTATTTTAAATCCATTTCTCTTAGTAAGGAAAAAAAGGAGAGCAGTTGGTCATCCTCCCCAACATTGTTGGCTTTCAGTATGCCTCAGGCTTCTCAGCATCTAAGTCTCAATTCTTCAGACGAAATTGCCTTAGGTCGTTTAGCTTTTTCTCCTCAGTCCTATTTTAATGACTTTATTTATACTTAAAAACACAAAGTTATATTTTATGTTATATTCAAATTCATTATTCCAGTTGATTGAATTGAGAGTTAAGATGTTAACATTTGACTGTGGATTCAACCATCAGACTACCAGCAAATCAGCACTTAATTTTTGTATTATCTAATATTTTCTATTAAATTGTGAAGTTTTATTATTTTATGTTCTCACTAGTTATAACTAAAAAGCCTTGCATACAAAATTGTATATCATTTTGCCATTAAAACGTTTTAACCTATATTGCAGCAAGCTTAGTGTTGTGATTGAGCCACAATGTTTTACATATTTCTTTGTATCAAATATTTTATTAAACACTAAATGCAAGATTAACTTTCAAAAGCCAACCCTACATTAATTACTATGGACATTTTTGTAGACCACTTTTGAAATACTTGTTTTGCAACATAGACTGGACTATAACAACTTTCATTTAATTTTTAGGTGACTGAGTTGAGTGTTAGTGCATATAAAGAAGAATTTAGAAATTTATCTCATGGCAGATAAATTTGAAAATAAATACTTTAGAAAAATTTATGCTGTATATTAAAATTATGCCACAAATAAATCTGTCATAATTCTAATTCCGTTATTACTGTGATGTAGTGTTATTATTAAACATTGTGAACATACATATTCATTTTTAAAACTTAACTTGAAACCAAGTTAAAATCTGGGTAAGAGAAGGAATCTTTAAATCATTAGGACGTCCAGTTTATGATTGAATTTTTAAGCAAATTACTGTATTTGAAACTACAATTTGATTTATTTTTTTCAGTTTTAAGACGCAACAGTTGGGTTTTACACCATTATGTTAGATTTCAGAAACATTTTCATGTTTTAGACTCACTTTATAGACATAACATTACTTAAAAACTCAGGGCCCCTTTCATCACTTTGTATACTGAAAAAGTTCAATTGGTAGCAAATGAGCAATTAGATCCAGTTGAATATTTAAAGTGTTTCACAGTTCATTTAATGTTTCATGTTATTATTTGACTTAATTCACATAGACAGAATATCAGATTTCATTAATTATAAAAACTTGCCCAGTTCCATAATTACTGAGCAGGGGGAATGACTCAACTAATTGGGTACATGTTACAGCAAATTTAGGCCTTCAAGGTGAAGCACCAACTTAAAACATTTTGTATTTCTGTTGTCATATGGCTATACATGATATGGGACAAATAATTTTATTTTTTAATAAGAATTTAGTAAAGTAGTTCCTCTGAAATAGGATTTTCTCAAGAGATAATTTAACATAAAACTGTCTTCTAAAAGTTAACTAATGGGTTTATAGCTTTAGTTCTAGTTTGGATGGTTTTGAGAAAGTAATCTGTGGTAACCTGTTGATCACATTGTTAGAACCAAGCAGAATTTTTCTTTTAATCAGACAAGTTTAAGCTCTAAATTGGCATGCCATATATTTAAAATCCTAGGAAATCAGTCTTTTGTCTCAGGCTCTCCACCTTATTACCAATCCTCTTAAATATGTAAAGGAAACATATTTTTAAAGAAGCTTAACAGTAAGAAAACTAAATTACTAAAAGATGTGATCCCAAGATAGTTAGGTCCTTGTTTAACATTGAATTGCTTGACTTCTGTAGCTTTTCTTTTCCTGGCCACATTTATTTATTTAAGCAATTTTTGTATGCCTTGTCATTTTGTTTCCATAGAGATTATATTGTGTAAGTGTTTATGTAAGCTGGAATCATCAGTTTTCTGTTGATAATTTTTCAAATAAAGATACATGGATAATTGTAAAATACACTAACTCTTAGGGTGTTGTAGTAGCTGAAACATTATGTGTAGCTGTCTTGCTTTTTCTGAATGGACAGAAGAAACATAAGCTACAGAGTGTTCATTTCTGAGGATACTTTTCTGGAAAAAGAAAGGCTGAGAAATATTTGGCACTTCCTCAGAACCCTCTTTCTTGTTAACGGGTATCTTTTGTTGGTGTGTTTTGCTCTTACATTACAGATAGAATATCATAAATTTATGAATAATTACTTTCAGTTATTTTGCATTTGTATAAGCTGTCTGAAACCTTGCTATGCTGTATAAGTTGTGTTTGATGGATCAGTGTGAGTATAAAATAAAGCAAATCACTTTTCTTTTGTATTATCTATGGATGCCACTACGAAAGCTGACGTTAAGCCACTAAAGAGTTTTCTATGAATAAGTGTAAGTAAATGCTTTGATATATATAAACCTAAATAAAAAGATTGTATTGATACAGAGACATTGGAGGAGATTTTAAGACAGTTCTTTAGGTTTAAAAAAGGCTTGCTGTAAAATGGTGCATTATTCCATTTATTAAAGATCATATTAATGACAACAGTAACTGTGTTTTTTGTTTTATGAGATCACTAGAAATTATTAGTAGTATGATATTTTAGGTATTTTGTACTATAAATAGTATGATATATTTTTTAAAAAACTAAAAATAAGCCGGGCTTGGTGGCTCAGCCTGTAATCCCGCGCCTTTGGGAGGCTGAGGTGAGTGGATTGCCTG
>NW_007252282.1:270527-275393 GCF_000164805.1 Carlito syrichta | reverse complement strand
CTACCACACCCGGCTAATTTTTTGATTTATTGTAGAGATGAGGTCTCGCTGCCCAGGCGGGTCTCGAACCCGCGGGCTCAGGCAATTCACTCACCTCAGCCTCCCAAAGGTGCGGGAGTACAGGCTGAGCCACTGAGCCCGGCTAAAACAACTATTTCTATTGGCCTGATACTGTGTCTGTGCTGGGTTAGATCTTCTTATTTTTTATAAGGCTTTGTTAAAAATGGAATATGAGGCTGTGAGGGCACAGATTGTTTTTGTATTCAAATTAATTCAATGTGTTAGCTAAGTGTCTTGGAGCCAGGTCCTGTGTCAGTCCACTAGACAATCATGCTTAAAGAGGGGCAGGCAGCCACTTTTACTTGGATACCAAGGGAATTTTTGCTGGAGGTAAAACATGCCACTCCAGTAGGCTCTGTTGTCACCTTAAATAATATGTACTGTGGGAATAATAGATGTGGGGTGTCTTTTTCCTTTTGACTCACATGCCTAACCTTACAGTCTGGTATAGTGTTACAGAATACCATTGCAGTTCTCTAGAGAGCTCAACTATGTAATATTCAAAATGGTAACTAAATGTCCTGAAAGGAAATGTGATGACTTGGGAAAAACATGTGATAATGACCTGCTGAACCTTTTAATAATAGCTCATCACAAGTAAAATTACTGTGATAAAATTACACCTATCTGATATATCTTCCTAGTTTACATCCTCTGCAAAGGACTAATGTAAGCTGGTGATTAATCTTCCTCTTTATTCTATAATGTTTTTCAGATTAGAAGGCCATTCTATACTTTGGCAGCTTTCATTTTATTGGTATGATTTATTTTCACTCACTTTTTTCAAAATTGAATCATTATTGCTGTATCGAGAGATACCAAAAAGTATTACATGATTCCTGCCCTCCAAAAACTCAGGCCATCTTGTGGAGAAGATAAGTTCTACCCAGGAAGTCATTGCATCCAAACTAGATGATATGTAAGTGCCCCAATAAGTGTAAACTGTATGCTTCAACGTGTGAAGAACCAAAGAAGACTTCAGAAAAAGTGAAGACAGACCGGGTGCAGTGGCTCATGCCTCTAATCCCATCACTTGGGGATACTGAGGTGGGAGGACTAGTCTGGGCAACATTAACGAGACCTCATCTCTACAAAAACAAATTAAAAATTAGCCGAGTGTGGTTGTGCACACCTGTGATCCCAGCGACTGGGGAGGCTGAGCCGGGAGGATCACTGAAACCCAAGAGGTCAAGGCTGCAGTGAGCCGTGATCATGCTCCAACACTCCAGCCTGGGCAACAGAGTGAAACCCTGACTCAATAAAAATAAGTGAAGACAGAATATTTGAAGTGACCGTAAATGAAGGAGAACACGAACTGGAAATGAAGCAGACCAAGGAGATCTGAACAGAGAGGACTACTTTTGAAAACTAGATCCAGGTGTTTGGACCTGCTGTCATAGACAGTAAGGAGACATGTTTCTGAGGAAGGAAGGACCTTGGTAGAAGCAATGTGAAGAAGTTTGACTGACAGTATGTAGGGTAGGTTAGAAGGGGGAGGATTGGACTGGGGACATGAGAGAAACGGCAAATAAAATACAATTTCCATTGCAACCAGTAAGCCTCTTTTAAGGGGCATCAAAAAAGTTTTTTGACCGGGCTCGGTACTCAGCCTGTAATCCCGCGCCTTGGGAGGCTGAGGTGAGTGGATTGCCTGAGCCCGCGGGTTCAAGACCCGCCTGGGCAGCGAGACCTCATCTCTACAATAAATCAAAAAATTAGCCGGGCGTGGTAGCACACGCCTGTAGTTCCAGCTACTTGGAAGGTTGAGGCGGAAAGATCGCTGGCGCCCAGCAGGTTGAGGCTCCAGTGGCCAGGAGTGGCCACTGCACTCCGGTCTGGGCGACAGAGTGAGACTCCAACTCAAAAACAAAAAAAAAAATTAAAAAATCAGTTAGGTGTGGTGGCATGCACCTGTAGTCCCAGCTACTTGGTAGGCTGATGTGGGAGGATCTCCTGAGCCCAAGAGAGCTGTGATCGTGCCGTTGCACTCCAGCCAGGAAACAGAGTGAGACACTGCTCAAAAAGAAAAGAAAAAAAAAAAGACCATAACTTCAGAGTTCTAATTTGTCAGAGGAGTGCTCATTCCTCAGGGCAGTGAAAAATATCAGGGAATGTGCAGCTGACAGAGGGTCTTGTTCTACATGTTTTTAAAAGTTAAACAGAGCCAGGCTTGGTGATTCAGCCTGTAATCCCAGCACTTTGGGAGACCGAGGCAAGTGGATTGCCTTAGCCCATGGGTTCTAGACCAGCCACGGCAACTTGGCAAGACCTTGTCTCTACAATAAATAAAAAATTAGCCAGGCGTAGTAGCGCACACCTGTAGTTGCAGCTACTTGGAAGGCTGAGGTGGAAGGATCGCCGGAGCCCAGCAGGTCGATACTGGCATGGCCGTGAGTGTGCCACTACACTCCAGCCTGGGTAACAGAGTGAGACTCCAACTCAAAAAATAAAAATAAATTAATAAATAAATGAGTACCAGTATTTCCTATCAGCACCATGGTTTCAGAAAGAGTGAGGGTATGTTTGGAAAATAGGTTATTCCATTAAATACTTTTTATCTTTTTGTCTTTTACTATAGTATTTTTCCATTCCTCTGGTGCCCAGCAGAAGGTCTGAGGCCACTCTGGCCACTAGGTGGCTCTCTTATTTCATGTTCAATAACTGGAGCGCTCTCCATTCTTTTCTAAGACTGGGCATCTCTGTTGTCATATTTGGTTAATAATGTTTTCTTATCAATTATAAATACTCCGCAGAACAGGCTCTGTGAACACCACTTGCATTTAAAGAGTCCAGTGCTTTCTTTCCATTGGCTGAGAATGTTTGGGCAAGGCGAAAAGCCTACAGAATACTCCTCTCCAGGACAGCACACATACCCAAGCCAGGCCTTAATAAACAGGACCCCATCACCCTACAGCTTCACTTTAGTTCCATGCTGAAATATAATTTAGTTTCTAGGACATTGGAGAGTTGTCTAACCCAGAGTCGTTCAAACATTTTCACGGAACTCTAGCATTTGCCAGGATGCTATGAAAGTTTACAATGTTCAATGATAGCATTTTATATGCCAAGTTAGACTTTAGGTTGTTTTAAACCATTATTGACTGTGGCCTTCTTGATTTAATTTTTTGAGGAATCAATTTTTGATTACCTTCTTTCCTTATTTTCTCTTCTCTGATACTTTTTACCTTAAAGTTATGTCCTTACCAAACATTCAGAATTGTTGAACAACCTTCAGTGTTTTTCTGTATATTAATAAGGACAGAAAGGCTAAGAGATGAGGTCTCGCCGAGTTGCCCGGGCTGTTCTCAAACCCTCCAGCTCAGGCAATCCACTCACCTCCGCCTCCCACAGTGCTGGGATTACAGGTTGAGCCACCGAGCCTGGCCAGCTTTTGTGTTTTTAGGTTCCATTAATATTCCTGTAGATGTATAAACTGGCAGGAAGTTCAAATTATAAGAACTTATACCAGAAGTATTAGGTGGTAAATGTAGCTATTGATATCTCCTCTACTAAAGATGAAAATGAAATGGTGAGGAAAGAATGAAACATCATTATATCTATCCATAAAAATCAAAATACTCCAAATGATCCCGAGAGTGTTGAGGTATCATAGATAGAATCTGACTCAGCAATTAACTTTTGACTTACTGGGGGAGGGGGGAGTCCATCCTTTCAAAAGGATTTATACAAAAATATTTGATATTCCTCAGCCCAAAGCAGATTTGAAGAATCAAAACAAGAAAATAGAATCAGGATTCTTGGACTCACAGTTTGACTAGCATTCTGAAAGCAACCTCCTCCAAGGTATGCAGAGTTTGAGTAAATCATGCTTTCTCTAGATCTTCTTCTCAGTTACTTTTGATCTTCTGCATCATTTACATTTCTGGCATACAAGAGGGAATACTTTAATCCCTACTCTCTAGAAAAGGAGTAAAGCATGAAGAGCAGAAGGCTGAATTTAGCCAGCCAGCTGTGTTTTGTTTGGCCTGCAGAATATTTACAATTTGTTTTTATTTGAATGCCTTTTAGGTGGGACCTGGACTTTCCCCAAATCCAGCAACTCCCAGTTGTCTTATACTCGACTAGACTAACCTGCTTATATTACCTTTCTAATCTTTGTAAACTGTGGTTTATACCTGCTCCAAGAACTTTCGTCCCAGACATAGCATGCATGTAAGGACCTACAGGAAATGCTTGGCATTGTGGGGTGAACTTGAGAGAAGAGCCAGCTGGGCTAAAACAAGAGCAACTTGTTTACTGTCTCCAGAGGTGAGCACTTCTCTTCCATATGAAGTCCATGGTTATCTTGTTTCTCCAATCTCCGCCCATGTCCCACGGAAACCTGCACATGAATAGGATCCCACACTCACTCACGGGGGTAAATGACTACAAACAAAAAAAAAGAAAAGAAAAAAAATCTGCATGACACTGTGCCAATGTGGCTTACCTCAAACAAAAAACAAATTTTCATTATATAAACAGTCCCAAGCAAATGGGAGTATTCAGAAATCCTCATATGCTCAGCTTGGTTGTGTTATAGAAGGTTCTCCTTCTTAATGCATTTTTTAAAAACATGGTAGGAGAAATGGTCAGGAAAGGTAGAAAAGAAGGCCACTCTTGAGAAAAGAAAAGTGAGTCAAAAGGAGTTTCAATTCAGTCTTTTATTTTATTTTATTTTATTTGAGTTGGAGTCTCACTTTGTCGCCCAGACTGGAATGCAGTGGCCACTCCCGGCTACCGCAGCCTCGACCTGCTGGGCTCTGGCGATCCTTCCGCCTCAGCCTTCCAAGTAGCTGGAACTACAGG
>NW_007252282.1:265015-270087 GCF_000164805.1 Carlito syrichta | reverse complement strand
ACTGCACTCCAGTCTGGGCGACAGAGTGAGACTCCAACTCAAAAAACAAACAAAAAAAATTAATTTATTAATTTTGAAATGGGCTCTCATTGTTGTCACCCAGGCTGGAGTTCAGTGGCACAATCACAGCTCGTTACAGCCTCAACCTGGGTTCAGGCGATCCTTCTACCTCAGCCTCCTGAGTATATGGGACAACAGATGCACATCACCACACCTGGCTAATTTTTTAATTTTTTTGTAGCGACAATGTCATACTATGTTGCCTAGGCTGGTCTCAAACTCTTGGGCTCAAGCGATCCTTCTACCTTGGCCTCTCAAATTGCTGGGATGACAGGCATGAGTCACTGTACCTGACTTCAGTGCAACCTTTTAGATGGTAGAGAGAAGAGACGTTCAGAAATATTTGCTCTAAGTCAGGCCCTTGCTTCATGGAAAACAGCCAGAGAAGTGTGAAGCTTGGTGCTGGTAACTTCTCAGAAACTTAGCCCAGTGCCCTTCACTTTCACAGTCAAGACTTATTTGTACTGTTTCTCACTCCAAATTTTTCTGGTGGTAATTCTGTTTTGCTTTTGCTTTTTAATTTTAGTTGTTCCTGCCAAAGAAAATAGCAGGTGATTTTCTTTTATCTATTTAAAACATTCATTAAAATCTTCCCTACAGTTTTTTTCTTCTCCAAACTACAAAATTCCCTTCTCCTCTTTCCTTCCGCCTCTTTCTCATGTCTTATTTTGAAATGTTCTTCTCATTTATTGCCGGATTTGTCTCTGATATGCTTTCACCTAAATTATAGGAGCCCAGATTTGTGGTTTAATACTTTCAAATTTAGTATGCGATAGATAACTTACAGTTTTATTTTGGGGAAAGTTATTGATGGTACTAATCTTGCTAAATTGGCTTTTCTGGACCAAAACATAAGTGAAATTCAGGCTAGAATTCAAAAGGTGTATATTCCGTTATTCAGCATACAGATGTGCCTCTCTTTAAGCAACTCTGCTACCTGAAAACCTGGCTTTATAGAACAGAAAGTGATTCTTCAATCAAAAGGATTCACCAATACTTTTCTTTAAATAGGCCCTCCTCTGGTACAAATAGTCTTTTCAGTTACACATTTATCATGCAAATCAACATGCAGTTGTATAATTTGAGAGAGTGAGAAGAAAACGTTGTGCAAACTGAAGCAATATAAGAGCTGTCAATGTTATAGAAAGTAACAATATGTCCTTGTGTCATGTAATTCTACACTGCTCTTTCCTGCACCTTTCTTAGTAAGTCTCCACCCAAAAGCAAAATGTAAAGGTTTCATTTATCTCTCCTCCAGCCTAAGTAAACAAACTGCTCTGCCCACAAAGAGGTAAACAGAAAGGAAATTAACTCTCCAATTAAAAAAAAGGAAAAAGTATACACATATTAATATCACTTCCTTTTAAGTGTCAAAGTAATTAAAACGATTTGGACTCTGAACTCTGGGTTTTAAAGATTACATTTTAACTAAAACAGGCAAAGCAAGAAGTTCCCTTATAATTCAAATCAACATGCAGTTGTATAATTTGAGAGAGTGAGAAGAAAACTTTGTGCAAACTGAAGCAATATAAGAGCTGTCAATGTTATAGAAAGTAACAATATGTCCTTGTGTCATGTAATTCTACACTGCTCTTTCCTGCACCTTTCTTAGTAAGTCTCCACCCAAAAGCAAAATGTAAAGGTTTCATTTATCTTGAATTTTTGATAAGCTCCTTGAATTTTTCAGATAAGCTCCACCTTTGACAGCACTGACATCTTAAAGATGGGAGCCAGCCGGGCTCGGTGGCTCAGCCTGTAATCCCGCGCCTTTGGGAGACTGAGGTGAGTGGATTGCCTGAGCCCGCGGGTTCGAGACCCGCCTGGGCAGGCGAGACCTCATCTCTACAATAAATCAAGAAATTAGCCGGGTGTGGTAGCGTGCGCCTGTAATTCTGGCTACTTGAAAGGCTGAGGTGGAAGGATCGCCGGAGCCCAGCAGGTCGAGGCTGCGGTGGCCGGCAGCGGCCCCTGCACTCCAGTCTGGGCGACAGAGTGAGACTCCAACTCAAAAAAAAAAAAAAAGATGGGAGCCAACACCCAAAGCCGCTTAGAACTGGGATCAAGGTACATTATATTTCCTTACTTCTGAGTATGTGTCTGTGTGAAAGAGAGAGATGGAGACAGAGACAAAAACAGAGAGGCAGGCAAACTGAAACCGAGAAAACAAGAACAGCGACCAAATTCATGAAGCTCAAAGTCAGAGCGCCTAGATCTCTAGAGCAGTAGAAACTCCGTTTCACTGACATTGTGACCTTGAAGTCAGAAGTGGCAAAACATAGGGAGCTTGCAGGCTACTACTGTCACGGCGGGGAAAGGCGGCCGGGGAAAGGGAGTGGTGGTTGGAGTAGGCTACCCACTCTTTTTTGCTGGCCAGCAACAATATAAACGATAAAATCACCTGATCTCAAACTAGGTGAAGTGGGGACCAAAGTGAGGCCCAAGCTTTATCTGCACAATGACCATTTGTATACCTAACCCTGAATTGTAACCCACAACTTAAAAATATACATAAATAAATAACAATAAAATATCTTCCCCCACCCCTCCCCCCACCTTCCCTCTCCCCCATCCCCCATCCCTGGGAACTAACTGCAGGAGACTCCATGCTGGCCTCTGCTCTCCCCAGTTCTGGTCCTTTGTATAGTAAAGTCAGGAATCTGTATTTCTTTTTTTTTTTTGAGTTGGAGTCTCACTCTGTCGCCCAGACTGGAGTGCAGTGGCCGCTCCCGGCCACCGCAGCCTCGACCTGCTGGGCTCTGGCGATCCTTCCGTCTCAGCCTTCTGCGTAGCTGGAACTACAGGCGCGCGCTACCACGCCCGGCTAATTTTTTGATGTATTGTAGAGATGAGGTCTCGCCAAGTTGCCCAGGCGGGTCTCGAACCCACGGGCTCCGGCAATCCGCTCACCTCGGCCTCCCAAGGCGCTGGGATTACAGGCTGAGCCACCGAGCCCAGCCAGGATTCTGTATTTCTAAAATAGGAGGCTTACTTCACAGAATTTATGGGTCATTTGAAAACTGTTGCTTTGTGACTATGGTCTACATAAACCTTGACTTCATTGGCATACCCTTAGTAGGTATGTTTTGCCTCTTGAAAACATTTTTTTCTGGTCTTGCATCTTGTAAAAGTAAATAGGTTTTACCAGGTGAAAATAAAATTGTCCATGTCTTTAGTTGGTATGTTGGCTGGCTATTTTGGAAAGAGACTAACTCCTTACATATTAGTGACTTTTTGAACTAATTTATACATTCAACAAATACTTCTTGATCACCTACCTTTGTTGTCATATGGAACATATTTAAAACCTAGAATGGGGGGTGTGGTGGCTCACACCTGTCATCCCAGCACTTCAGGAGGCCAAGGAATGTTGGTGGATTGCTTGAGCCTAGGAGTTTGAGACCAGCCTGGGCAACATAGCGAAACCCCATCTCAACAACAACAACAAAAATATCAAGCAATTAACCCTGTGAGGTGACGTGCACCTATAGTCCCAGCTACTCAGGATACTGCGGTGGGAGGAACTCCTGAGCACAAGAGGTAGAGGCTGCCATGAGTCGTCATCAGGATGAGCATGCCACTGCACTCCAATCTAGGTGACAGAGTGAGACCCTGACTCAAAATAATAAAATAAAATAATAAAATAAAAACCTAGAGTGGATAATTTCTAACTCTCCTCCCCCTATACAATTAAATTGTTTTCTTTTACATTGCAGCTAATGCAATTAATTAATTTATTTTTATTTCTATTTTTTTAGAAAGCAGGATTTATTGAGAGGACAGAAGAGCTCCCACAGTGGGAGGGGACCTGAAGGAGTTGCCCCTTAATTTATTTTTAATAAGAATAATAATATGGGGCCAGGCACAGTGGCACAAGAGGATTGCCTGAGCCTGGAGGTTCATGACCTGCCTGGGCAACTTGGTGAGACATCGTCTCTCTACAATAAATCAAAAAATTAGCCGGGCGTGGTAGCACGTGCCTGTAGTCCTAGCTACTTGGAAGGCTGAGGCAGAAGGATTGCCTGAGCCTAGTAGGTAGACACTGGGGTGGCTGTGAGTGTGCCACTACACTCCAGCCTAAGCAACAGAATGAGACTCCAATTCAAAAAAATAAAGAATAATAATATGGGCCAGAACTGTAATCGCAGCACTTAGGGAGGCCGAGGCGAAAAGCATTGCTTGAAGCTGGGAGTTCAAGACCAGCCTAGGTAACATAGTGAGACCTCATCTCTACAAAATATATTAATTTTTTTTAAAAAGAATAATAACATGAGCTAGGCACAGTGGTTCATGCCTGTAATCCCAACACATTGAGAGGCCAAGGCAGGAGGATTGTTTGAGGAATTTGAGACCAGTCTGGGCAACATAATGAGACCCCATCATTACAAAAAATTTTTAAAAATAAAAAATTCTTCCAGGAGCAGTGGCTCATGCCTGTAATCCCAGGACTTTGGGAGGCCAAGGCAGGGGAATTGCATGAGGCCAGGAGTTTGAGACCAGCCTGGGCAACATAGTAAGACCTCATTTCTAAAACATACACACACAAATTAGCTGGACATGGTGGCATGTGACTAGTCCTAGCTACTTGGAGGGCTGAGGCAAGAGCATTGCTTTAGGCCGAGAGATTGAGGCTGCAATGAGCTATGATCACTCCAGCTTGGGTGACAGAGCAAGATCCTGTCTCTTAAAAAAATAAAAGTGTGGACCGGGTGCCGTGACTCATGCCTGTAATCCCAGCACTTTGGGAGGCCGAGGTGAGAGAACTGTTTGAGCCCAGGGCTTCTAGACCAGCCTGGGCAACTTGGCAAGGCCTCATCTCTACAATTATTCAAAAAAATTAGCTGGGTGTGGTGGTGTGTACTTGTAATTCCAGTGACTTGGAAGGCTGAAGCAGAAGGATCACCTGAGTCCAGTAGGTGGAGGCTGTGGATGGCTGTGGAGCGTGCAGGTCTCACCTGCCCAAGCGGGTCTCGAGCCCGCGGGCTCAGGCAATCCACTCACCTCAGCCTCCCAAA
>NW_007252282.1:261945-264625 GCF_000164805.1 Carlito syrichta | reverse complement strand
AATGTTTTTGTTTTTGAGTTGGAGTCTCACTCTGTCACCCAGACTGGAGTGCAGTGGCCGCTCCCGGCCACCGCAGCCTCGACCTGCTGGGCTACGGTGATCCTTCCGCCTCAGCCTTCCAAGTAGCCAGAATTACAGGCATGCGCTACCACGCCTGGCTGATTTTTTGATTTATTGTAGAGATGAGGTCTCGCTGCCCAGGCGGGTTTCGAACCCGTGGACTCAGGCAATCCACTCACCTCAGCCTCCCAAAGGCTCGGGATTACAGGCTGAGCCACCGAGCCCGGCTCTGTTATTGTGTTTAAATGCACTCCCCTATTGTTAGCACCAGTGACTTAGTACTCTGCCACACTCCTACTGCCCTGCCGCCTTGGTACATCACAGCCTACTATGTGCCAGGCAGGGTTAGGTGATAATACACCGCATTAGGCAGAACAGATGAGGTCCTGCTCTTGTGGTGCTTCCAGGTTAGTGGAAGAGATCGACATAGAATAAGTAAACAAATCAGAATTCATAAGACTCCAAGAGCTATGAAAGCATAGACTAAATCCAGAGGTAGGGAGTAACAGGAAAATTCTATTAGCAAAGTGGTGAAGGCAGGTTCCTGTCCTTGGGACTTGGTGAGGAGAGGGGAGAGGCATGTGAGCTAAAGTTGAAGACAGTCAGATGCCGATCAACAGTGAAGAGTTTCACTTTTCTTCAAAGTACATACAAAGGCCTGACACAGGCTCACGCCTGTCATCCCAGCACTTTGGGAGAGGGAGGTAAGAGGATTGCCTGAACCCAGGAGTTCGAGACCAGCCAGGGCAACATAGCAAGACCTCATCTCTCCTAAGAAATTTACAAACTAGCCAGGTGTGATGCTGCGTATCTGTAGTCCTAGGCTGAGCCGTGAGCCGTGACCATGCCACTGTGCCCCAGCCTGGGATAGAGTGAGACCCTGACTCGAGAGAAAAACAAAGTGCAGGAAAATATTCATTCATGTTTTAAGCCGTAAAATCACATAAATTTGCTTCCAAAAGATTATTACTCTGGCTGCTGTGTGGCGAATGGGTTAAAATTTGGCAAGAATAGAAGTTTGGCAACGTGTTAGACTATTTCTAGTCCTGCGGAAAGATAATGGTGGGTTGGTCTCAAAAAGTGGCAAGAGTGATGGAAAGCAAATGAAGATATGTTTGGAGTACGAGTCATTGAAAGTGTGAAGTGCAGTAAAAGAAGTTGTCAGGAACAATACCCAGGTTTCTGGCTTCAGTAACTGGGAAAATGGTGATAGCTTTTATTTAACTGGAAAGTTTGATGGGAGGACAGGTTCCCCCAAGATTTTAGTTGTTTATGTTTTTTAACTTTATTTATTTGTGGGGTTTTTTTGTTTGTTTTGTTTTTGAGTTGGAGTTTGCTCTGTTGCCCAGGCTGGAGTACAATGGCACACTCATGGCCACCACAGCCTCCAACTGCTGGGCTCCGGTGATCCTTCTGCCTCAGCCTTCCAAGTAGCTGGAACACACCATCATGCCTGACTAATTTTTTTAATTTATTGTAGAGACAAGATCTCACTAAGTTGCCCAGGGTTGTCTCTAACCCCTGCGCTCAGGCAATCCTCTTGCCTCAGTCTCCCAACTTGAGCCAACACACCTGGCGATTTATTTTTTGAGTTGAGGTATCGCTCTGTCGCCCAGGCTGGATCACAATGGCACGATCACAGCTCAACACAGCTTCAAACTCCTGGGCTCAGGTGATCCTTCCTCCTCAGCCTCTCGAGTTGCTGGGTCTACAGCTGCATGCCACCACGCTCGGTTAATTTTTTGATTTTTTTTTTTTTGGTAGAAACAGGTTTCACTATGTTGCCTAGACCAGTCTCAAACTCCTGGGCTCAAGCAATTCTCTCACCTCAGCCTCCCAAAGTGCTGGGATTACAGGCCTGAGTCACCACGCCCAGTCTTGTGTTTTGTTTTGTTTGGTTTTTGAATTGGAGTCTCCCTCTGTTGCCCAGGCTGGAGTGCAGTGGCACACTCATGGCCACCCCAGCATCGACATGTTGGACTCTGGCGATCCTTCTGTCTTAGCCTTCCAAGTAGCCAGAACTATAGGTGTACACTACCACACCTGGCTAATTTTTTGATTTGTTGTAGAGATGAAGTCTCACCAAATTGCCCAGGCTGTTCTCAGACCCGTGGGCACTGGCAATTCCCTCACCTTGGTCTCCCAAAGTGCTGAGATTATAGGCTTGAGCCACTGCACCCAGTTGCCTTATGTTTTTAATGAACTTTATTTTATAGAGCACTTTAAGCAAAATTGAGTGGAAAGTACAGAGAATTCCAATATGATCCCTGCTCCCTCCAGACTCCTCCACTTTTGTTTGTTTGTTTTGTTTTTGTTTTTGTGGGTTTTTTTGAGTCGGTGTCTCACTCTGTCATCAAGGCTGAAGTTCAGTGACATGATTATGGCCACCACAGCCTCGACCTGCTGGGTTCAGGTGATACTTCTGTCTCCGCCTTCCAAGTAGCTGGGACTACAGGCCTGGCTAATTTTTATTTTTTGTAGAGATGAGGTCTCGCCATGTTGCCCAAGCTGGTCTCGAACTGCTGGGGTCCTCTTGCCTTGGCCTCCAAAGTGCTGGGGGTTACAGGCATGAGCCACCGTGCCTGGCCCTTCATGTTTCTTTTTTTCTTTTTTTTTTTTT
>NW_007252282.1:258829-261734 GCF_000164805.1 Carlito syrichta | reverse complement strand
CACTCACCTCAGCCTCCCAAAGCACAGGATTACAGGCTGAGCCACCGAGCCCGGCTCCTTCATGTTTCTTAATGTCTTGACAGCTCCTATCTTTTTAGCCCTGAATGATATTTCACTAAACGAATGTACTGCAGTTTGTTTATGAATTGACTTCTTATTTTCTTTCAAGTTTTGGCATTTATGAATATAGCTACCCTAAACATCTGTGTGCAGACTTTTGTGTGGGCATAAGTTTTTTTGTTATTGTTAACACTAACAATAACTCGCCAAGTTGCCCGGGCTGGTCTCGAACCCGTGGGCTCAGTCAGTCCCCTCACCTGAGCCTCTCAAAGTGCTGGGATTACAGGCTTGAGCCACAGCACACAAAGAACTCTTAAAACCCAACAATTGAAAAAAAAAAAACAACCTGACAGGGCGCAGTGGCTCAAGCCTGTAATCCCAGCACTTTGGGAGGCCCAGGTGAGCGGATTGCCTGAGCCGAAGGGTTCGAGACCAGCCCGGGCAACTTGATGAGACCTCATCTCTACAATAAATCAAAAACTTAGCTGGGTGTGGTGGCACACACCTATAGTTCCTGCTAGGTGGATCACCTGAGCCCAGTAGGTTGATGATGCGGTGGCTGTGAGCGTGCCACTGCACTCCAGCCTGGGCGACAGAGTGAGACTCTGACTCAAAAAAAAAAAAGTTCTTTGTATATTTTGAGTCGGATGTGGTGGCATGTGCCTGTAGTCCCAGCTACTTGGGTAACTGAGGTTGGAGGATCACTGGAGGCCAGGAGTTCAAATGCAGCTTGAACAACACAGTGACACTTCGTCTCTAAAAAGAAACAATAATAATTCTAAAAAAGATTTGTATATTTTGGATAACAGTCTTTTATTTTATTTATTTATTTATTTATTTGAGTTGGAGTCTCACTCTGTCACTCAGACTGGAGTGCAGTGGCCGCTCCCAGCCATCACGGCCTCGACCTGCTGGGCTCCGGCGATCCTTCCGCCTCAGCCTTCCGAGTAGCTGGAACTACAGGCGCGCGCTACCACACCCAGTTAATTTTTTTAAATTTATTGTAGAGATGAGGTCTCGCTGGGTTGCCCAGGCGGGTCTTGAACCCACGGGCTCCGGCAATTCACTCACCTTGGCTTCCCAAAGCGCGGGATTACAGACTGAGCCACCGAACCCGGCCAGCAGTCTTTTATAAGATATCTCATTTGCAAATATGTCCTCCTACTTTGTGACTTTTCTTCTCATGATGAGCTTTCAGTCTTGTCTCTTCAAACCTCTGTATCATGTGATAGTTTCACTTTTTAATTATTGTGTTAAAATACATATAATATTTATCATATTAACCATTTTAAGTCAACAGTGAATGGCATTAAATACTCATAATTTTGTGCAACCATCACCAGCATTTGTCACTATAACTCTTTTCATCTTGTAAAATGGAAACTATAACAATTTCATTTTCGGCCAGGCACGGTGTCACATGCCTATAATCCCAGCACTTTGAGAAGCGGAGGCGAGAGGATTGCCTGAGCCTTGGAGTTCAAGACCAGCCTGCACAACATGGGGAGACCTCAAGACCTCATCTCTACAATAAATTAAAAAATTAGCCAGGTGTGGTGGCACGCACCTATAGTCACAGCTACTTGGAAGGCTGAGGTGGAAGGATCTCCTGAGCCCAGGAAGTGGAGATGGCAGTAGCCATGATTGTGCCACTGCACTCCAGCCTAGGTGAGAGAGTGAGACTCTGACTAAAAAAAAAATTTTCATTTTATTCAGTCAAATGTGGAGATCTTTTATATTGTATAAGTCTCTTTTTCCCTTTTAAAAAGTGAATATATTTTATTATTATAAAAGCAACAGCCAGGCTCGGTGGCTCAGCCTGTAATCCCGCGCCTTTGGGAGGCTGAGGTGAGCGGATTGCCTGAGCCCACGGGTTTGAGACCTGCCTGGGCAGCGAGACCTCATCTCTACAATAAATAAAAAAATCAACCGGGCATGGTAGCACACGCCTGTAGTTCTGGCTACTTGGAAGGCTGAGGCAGAATGATCGCCGGAGCCCAGCAGGTCGAGGCTGCGGTGGCCGGGAGCGGCCACTGCACTCCAGTCTGGGTGACAGAGTGAGACTCCAACTCAAAAAAAAAGCAACATGTGCCAGTTATGGTGGCTCATACCTGTAACCCCAGCAATTTGGGAGGCAGAGGCAAGAGAATTATCTGAGCCTAGGGGTTCAAGATCAGCCTGGACAACTTGGCTAGACCTTGTCTGTACAATAAATTAAAAAATCAGCCAGGCATGGTGGCTGCATGCCTATAGTTCCAGCTACTTGGAAGGCTGAGGTGAAAGAATTGCCTGAGCCCAGGAGGTCGAGGCTGCGATGGCCACTACACTCCAGCCTAGGCAACAGAGTGAGACCCTGACCACAAACAAAACAAAAACAAAACAAACAAACAAAAATGCATTCCTGATGGAAAACTTGGAAAACACAATTAGAAAAAAGAGGAAAACCTATTGGAAACTCTGGCAGGAAGATTAATGGCCTTGGGAGTCTCTGGAAACCACACCCTTGGTCTGGACAACTTGACAATACATATCAAAAGCCTAAAAAAGATACTCACCCCTTGACCCTACAATCTTTGTTTAAAAATGTTTTCCAAGGAAATAATTGGATATGTGCCCAGAGAGTTAAAAACAAAGATGTTCCTAATTGGAAACAACCTGTTTCTTAGGGCTGCCATAACCAAGCACCTCAGGCTGGGTGGCTTAAAGCAGGGATCCCCCTACCCTTGGACTGGTACCGGTCTGTGGTCTGTTAGGAACCCAGCCACACAGCAGGAGGTGAGTGGCGGGCAAGCAGAGCTCCACCTTGGTTAGATCAACAGCGGCATTAGATTCTCATAGTAGCTGA
>NW_007252282.1:252577-258809 GCF_000164805.1 Carlito syrichta | reverse complement strand
CCTCCTCCCACACCCCCACCCTCCTACCCATGGAAAAACTGTCTTCCACAAAACTGGTCCTTGATGCCATAAAGGTTGGAACCACTGGCTTAAAGAACAGAAATTCATCTCTCATAATTCTGGAGTCTAGAAGTCCAAGATCAAGGTGTCGGCAGGAATGGTTACTTCTGAGGTCTTTCTCCATGATTTATGTTAGGCTGTCTTCTCCTGTATCTTCTTCCCATGATCTTCCCTCTGTAAGTGCCTGTGTCCAAATGTCCTCTTTTTATAAGGGTGCTAGTCATACTGGATTAGGACCCACTCAAGACCTCATTGTACCTTAATTACTTCTTTAAAACCCTATTTTGGCCAGGCTAGGTGGCTCAGCCTGTAATTCCAGCATTTTGGGAGGCCAAGGCGTGTGGGTTGCCTGAGCCCGCAGGTTTGAGACCAGTCTGGGCAAATTGTCTCCACAATAAACAGAAAATTAACCGTGTGCGCCTGTAGTTCTAGCTACTTGGAAGGCTGAGGCAGAAGGATATTTAGAACCCAGCAGGTTGACGCTGGGGTAGCTGTCCAAACACAGTCAAAATCTGAGATACTGGGGGGTAAGATATCAACTTATAAATTTGGATGGGGGACACAAATCAGCCCATAATGCAAAGAATTAAGAATTTGTTCAAATAAATTATGATGCATTCACACAATATTTCAATCACACATTTAGTTTATATATGAATTTTTAATACTGCCATTTAAAATGGCCTTAGAATTAGATATGACATGGGAAGAATTTCCTGATATATGACGTGAAAATAACAGGTTATAAAATAATAATGGAATGATTCTTGTTCTTTCTTTTTCTTTCTTTTTTTTTTGAGTTGGCATCTTACTCTGTCACCCAGGCTGGAGTGCAGTGGCACCATCACGACCACTGCAATCTTGACCTGCTGGGCTCAGGCGATCCTTCTGTCTCAGTCTTCCAAGTAGCTGGAACCACAGATGAGCACCACCATGCCTGGCTAATATGTTGATTTATTGTTGAGACAAGGTCTCGCCAAATTGTCCAGGTTAGTCTTAAACCCCTGGGCTCAGTCAATCCTCTTGCCTCCACCTCCCAAAGTGCTGGAATTAGATTCTTGCTCTTTATATGTTTGCACACAAAAATGACTGAAAAGTTAACTATAAGCCGGGCTCAGTGGCTCAGCCTGTAATCCCGCGCCTTTGGGAGGCTGAGGTGAGTGGATTGCCTGAGCCCGCGGGTTCGAGACCTGCCTGGGCAACTTGGCGAGACCTCATCTCTACAATAAATCAAAAAAATTAGGCAGGCATGGTAGCGTGCGTCTGTAGTTCCAGCTACTTGGAAGGCTGAGGCGGAAGGATCGCCGGAGCCCAGCAGGTCAAGGCTGCAGTGGCCAGGAGCAGCCACTGTACTCCAGTCTGGGCGACAGAGGCGACAGAGTGAGACTCCAACTCAAAAAAAAAAAGAAAAAAAAGAAAAAGTTAATTATATTTGAGGAATGATGTGGATGATTTTCCTTTGTTTTGTTTCTATTTATTTATTGCTTAACTGTACATTTAATTCTTCTTATATTAAGTCTATGTAATTTTTAAAATTAACCTCCCTGTGCACACACGCATGCACACACTCAAAAAAAAGAGAAAAAAGAAAGAGGAGGGAAAAGTCTACCCCATGCCTAAAGTATATATATTTTTTTGAGTTGGAGTCTCACTCTGTCGCCTAGACGGGAGTGTAGTGGCCGCTCCCGGTCACCGCAGCCTCGACCTGCTGGGCTTCAGTGATCCTTCTGCCTCAGCCTTCCAAGTAGCCAGAATTACAGGCACACGCCACCACACCCAGCTAATTTTTTTTTCTTCTTTTTTTTTTTTTTTGAGTTGGAGTCTCACTCCATCACCCAGACTGGAGTGCAGTGGCCGCTCCCGGGCATCGCAGCCTCAACCCGCTGGGCTCCGGCGATCCTTCCACCTCAGTCTTCCAAGTAGCTGGGAATACAGGCATGCACTACCACGTCCAGCTGATTTTTGATTTATTGTAGAGATGAGGTCTCACTGCCCAGGCGAGTCTCGAACCCGCGGGCTCAGGCAATCTACTCACCTCAGCCTCCCAGAGGCGTGGGATTACAGGCTGAGCTACCAAGCCCGGCTTACATTTTTTGAGTTGGAGTCTCACTCTGTCGCCCAGACTGGAGTGCAGTGGCACACTCCCAGCCACTGCAGCATCGACCTACTGGGCTCTGACAATCCTTCTGCTTCAGCCTTCTAAGTAGCCAGAACTACAGGCACATGCTACCAGGCCCGGCTAATTTTTGATTTATTGTAGAGACGAAGTCTTGCCAAGTTGCCTGGGTGGGTCTCGAACTCGTGGGCTCAGGCAATCCACTCGCCTCGGCTTCACAAAGTGTTGGGATTACAGGCTGAGCCATGGAACCCAGCTAAAGCATATGTTAGAGAATAGTTCCCTAGTCATGTAGTTTCCCTTTAGCTATTTCTGCTTTCTGGCTGCTAAGGTGAGTTTCAGTGGGATATGAAAGCTTACTTCATGTTCATTACTGCTTCTCTTTGCCCCTACATAGTTACAGTCTGCTCATTGAATGTGCAATGAAGTGCTCCATGTACTTGTTTTTTTTTTGTTTGTTTTTGTTTGTTTTTTTTGAGTTGGAGTCTTACTCTGTCGCCCATACTGGAGTGCAGTGGCCGCTCCCGGCCACCGCAGCCTCGACCTGCTGGGCTCCGGCGATCCTTCCGCCTCAGTCTTCCAAGTAACCAGAATTACAGGCATGCGCTACCACGCCCAGTTGATTTTTTTGGTTTATTGTAGAGATGAGGTCTCGCTGCCCAGGCGGGTCTCGAACCCACGGGCTCAGGCAATCCACTCACCTCAGCCTCCCAAAGGCGCAGGATTACAGGCTGAGCCACCGAGCCCGGTGCTCCATGTACTTGTATTCCTTTTTGGAAGCTGTTTGGAAAGGTTTTTGCTTAATCATAAGACATTACTGAAGCTAGTGACATTATGACTGAATGATTCATCTTGGTTTAGGACCTACGATCAGATAGGCTCTGAGCACTATTCTCAAACTTGGAGAGAACATTTTTAAATGGAGTGTGTTCCCACAAGAAAGGAGAGAGACTGTGTTCAAAGTCTTGATCTTGATGATTCTATTCTGGAGACAAAGGGTGACTATTTCCATCTCAATCATGGGAGAATTGACTGTGCGTATTTTTCTTCTTCTTTTTTTTTTTTTGAGTTGGAGTCTCACTCAGTTGCCCAGGCTGGAGCCCAGCCTCAACCTGCTGGGCTCCGGCGATCCTTCCGCCTCAGCCTTTCGAGTAGCCAGAATTACAGGCACGTGCTACCATGCCCGGCTGATTTTTTTATTTGATGTAGAGATGAGGTCTTGCCAAGTTGCCCAGGCGGGTCTCGAACCCACGGGCTCAGGCATTTCACTCACCCCAGCCTCCCAAGGTGCGGGATTACAGGCTGAGCCACCGAGTCCGGCTGACATTTTTCTTCTGAAGTCTGTTATTTCTTTTTATTTATTTTTTAAGCAGGATTAATTGAGAGGACAGAAAAGCTCCCACAGTGGGGACCCAAAGGGGTTGCCCAAATCTGTTATTTCTTTAGAGGTTGGGCCTACCACCCCAGTTATCTTCTTCTGGCCTGCCTTTCCTCCACTTCTACAGCATGGGTAATTTATGGACAAAATCAGTAGCATTTGAATAAAAGGGAGACATCTAAGTTAAGACATAATAAAATAATCAGAAGTTACCCGTGTACATGACTCTACATGCCAAGCTCTCACGTTGTACAGTATATCTCTGTGACCATTGAAAGTGTTGTCAGTGAACTGAAATACAGCCACTCCCCTGGTTGTTACATGGCAGTGACAGATTTAGCCTCACTACACTTGCCTAAGCAGGTAGTATAAAACAATAGCAGAACTTGCCAGGTGCAGTGGTTCATGCCTGTAATCCCAGCACTTTGGGAAGTGGAGGCAAGAGGATTGTCTGAGCCCAAGGATTTGAGACCAACCTGGGCAACTTGGCAAGACCTTGTCTCAACAATAAATCAAAAAATTAGCCAGGTGCGGTGGCTTTACACCTGCAGTTCTAGCAACTTGGAAGGCTGAGGTAGAAGGATCGCCTGAGCCCAGCAGGTTGAGGCTGAGGTAGCCGTGAGTGCCACCACACTCCAGCCTGGGTGACAGTGTGAGACTCCAACTCAAAACAAAACAAAACACAATAGCAGAACTTTAAAACTGAGTCTTACAATAGAGGGGGTGTCTTTTATTAAGCACCTCGTAGCACTCTTTTTTTTTTTGAGTCGGAGTCTCACTCTGTCCTCCAGGCTGGAGAGTAGTGGCACACTCATGGCCACCACAGCCTCAACCTGCTAGACTCAGGCCATCCTTCCACCTAAGGCTTCCTAGTAGCTGGAATTACAGGCATGCGCCACCATGCCCAGCTAATTTTTTGATTTATTGTAGAGATGAGGTCTCGCCATGTTGCCCAGGCTGGTCTCGAACCCATGGGCTCAGGCAATCCTCTCATCTAGCTTCCCAAAGTGCTGGAATTATAGGTGTGAGCCACCATGCCCGGCCTCGAGACCTCTTGACCCGGCCACTCATCCTCGGCAGAAATTAGTGTTTCAGCTCTGGGAATGTCATGAGTTTCCCCGAAGAGAGTACAACGAATAGCAGGGTCGAGAAAAGGCTCTAGGACAAGATTTATGCTTAGAGACAGAAAGCCAGTAAAGATGACAATGTAGAAATGGGAAGAAAGGCAGGAGGTGAACCAGGACAGTGCTAGAAATGTTCAGCCAGTGAACAAGACAAGAGTGACACAGGTCTCAAAGAGAGGTGGAAGGAACAGGTCAGTGGGTGGTAGGCAATGTCTGAGAAACTTGGTTGTTTAGGAAGTGAGTTCGAGGCTGGGTATGATGACATATGCTTGTAATCTCAGTATTTTGAGAGGCTGAGGTGGGAGTTTGCTAGAAACCAGCAGTTCGAGACCAGCCGGGGTAACATAGTAAGACCCCATCTCTACAAAAATAAAAAGGTTAAAAAAAAGTGAGTTTGAAAAGCCATAAAATAAGAGTTACTTGACTTAGTGGAATTAGAGGATAAAGAAAACTGTCAGGGAGTTTGTTAGTAACATGAAGGCAAAGAGTAATAGTGAACTATATCAAAACAAAATTTACACCTGGAATTTGTGTTCAGGCTGGGCACAGTGGCTCATACCTGTAATACCAGCACTTTAGGAGGCTGAGGCAGGAGGATCACTTGAGCACAGCAGGATAAGGCTGCTACATTAGCACCACTGCACTCTAGCCTGGATGACAGAGCGCGAATTTGTCTCTAAAAAGTAAAAAAAACAGAATTTGGCTAGGCTTGGTGGCTCAGCCTGTAATCCCAGCACTTTGGGAGGCCAAGGCGAGTGGATTGCCTGAGTCCGCTGGTTCAAGACCAGCCTGGGCAACTTGGCCAGACCTCTCTCTACAATAAATCAAAAATTAGCCAGGCATGGTAGTGCATGTCTATAGTTCCAGCTGCTTGGAAGGCTGAGGCGGAAGGATTGCTAGGTCCCAGCAGGTTGATGCTGGGGTGGCCGTGAACATGCCACTGCACTCTAGCCTGGGTGACAGAGTGAGATTCCAACTAAAAAAAAAAAAGAATTTGTGTTCAGATTACAGTTTCTCTAATTGATTCTCTTAATAATATACTAGCATTTCATCCTTTCATTTTTAGCTTTTCACATTATATAGGACACACCTCACAGGTTACTTTGTCCCCTTGATTTCCCAAACCAACAGAGATGCCAGGGTGGATCTGTTCATTTTCAGAGCAGAGCACTGGGCATGTTCTCCAGAGACCTAGCATTTTGCATTCATCTGGAATCAGATTTGAGGTAATTACTATTTACATCTATTATTTGCAATACTCTTATTGAACAGCATTGATATTGCAGTGTCTGACCTGCCACATTTCTGCCAGTCTGCATCAATTAGGAACGTTCCTCTGATGGGTTCTTGCAGAAACCTTTACTATTTGTCATACTTAGAAGCCGGTAGAGATGTAAGATGTGAAAAGAAATCAGGAGCCGGGCTCGGTGGCTCAGCCTGTAAGCCCGTGCATTTGGGAGGCTGAGGTGAGTGGATTGCCTGAGCCCATGGGTTCGAGACCCACCTGGGCAGCGAGACCTCATTTCTACAAAAAAAAAATCAGCCGGGCGTGGT
>NW_007252282.1:246852-252557 GCF_000164805.1 Carlito syrichta | reverse complement strand
CCACTGCACTCCAGTCTGGGCGACGGAGTGAGACTCCAACTCAAAAAAGAAAAAAAAAAGAAATCAGGATGTTGCCTACTAATGTGCTTCCACCAATGCCCTCCTGGAAGACTCGATTTTGTTTGATTTTTTTTTTTCTTTTTTTGAGTTAGAGTCTCACTCTCGCTCAGGCTGAGTGCTGTAGCATGCTCACAGCCACTCTAGCGTCAACCTGCTGGGCTCCAGTGATCCCTCTGCCTCAGCCTTCCAAGTAGCCGGAACTACAGGTGCAAACTACCACGCCCTGCTAATTTTTAAAATTTATTGTATAGACGAGGTCTCGCCAAGTTGCCCGGGCTGGTCTTGAACCCATGGGCTCAGGCAATCCACTCACCTCGGCTTCCCAAAGTGCTGGGATTACAGGTTGAGCCACTGAGCCCAGCCAGATACACACACACACACACACACACACACACACACACACACACTTTTTTTTAGAAAGCAGAATTTATTGAGAGGACAGAAAACTTCCCACAGTGGGAGGGGACCCAAAGGTGTTGCCCCTAATTTTTTTAAGTTGGAGTCCCACTCTGTCACCCAGGCTGGAGTGCAGTGGCACAATCATAGCCACCTCAGCCTCGACCTACTGGGCTCAGGAAATCCTTCCACCTTAGTCTTCTAAGTAGCTGGAACCATAGGCATGCACCACCATGACCGGCTAATTTTTTGACTCATTGTCAAGATGAGGTCTAGCCAAGTTGCCCAGGCTGGTCTTGAACCCCTGGGCTCAGGCAATTCTCTCATCTCTCCCAAAGTGTTGGGATTACAGGCATGAGTCACCGCACCCAGCTGAATTTTGTTTGATCTCTGATCAGACCTGGATAGTACTTAGTTAAGATATTACCTGTGAAGAGCCTTATGGTCCTTCATTCAGCTGACAGCTTCTCAAGAGGGTGAACCATGTATTCTTTGTCTTCAGAGTCCTAGGCCTAGCACAGTGCAGGCACTTAATAAATGTTTGTTTGAACCACATCACAATCAAGTACTTACTTGCCTACCAACCTCATTTTATTTTATTTTTTTCTGTTACTAATCTGGGATATGATAAAATTTGATTCATGTCGTGAGGCTTAAATACTACTCTAATATTATTCTGAAACGTTAGCACTGAAAGAGACCTTATAAATCATTTTATATAGAGTGGTTTCATTTTGCAGATGGGACAACCAAGGCCCAGAGAGGTTAAATTACTTTTCTCCAGAGAGCTAGAGCCAGGAGAATCCAGGTCTCTGATATTTTTTTTCCTCTTTTGAGTTGGGGGTCTCGCTCTAACATCTAGGCTGTAGTAGCATGATCACAGCTCACCCCAGCTTCAACCTCCTGGGCTCAGGCAATCCCTCGGTCTTCCAAGTAGCTGGGACTACAAGCATGCACCACCATGCCTGGCTAATGTTTAAATTTTTTGTGGCGATGAAGTCTCACTATGTTGCCCAGCTGTTCTTAAATTCCCAGGCTCAAGAGATCCTCCTGCTTCAGTTTCCCACAGTGCTGGGTGCACCCCACAGTGGTTACAGGTGTGCACCACTGTGCCCAGCCCCCCGATTCTTAGTTTGCTACAAACGAGTCTCACCATGTTACCCAGGCTGGTCTTGTACCTGCAGGCTCAGGCAATCCTCTCGCCTCGGCCTCCCAAAGTGCTGGGATTATGGGCTTGAGCCACTGCGCCTGGCTGCTACGAAACACCCCTAAGCCAGCACAGAGGTTGCTTCAGCCTTATGTTATACATGTATTTTCCTTCTTTCTCTCTCTTTCCACATGACTTTTTCCCCCTTTGAACAAGAGATCAACGTGCAAATCAGAGAACCTGGAACATCTGAGAAAAACCAGGACTGTATGCTGTGGCCCAGCATGGAGTGGGTGAAGGCATCAGAACATTATTTTTCTGCGAAGCCATCATGGTTACTCAGGTTCCCTTGGCCTTAACTGAACCAAAAGCCTTGCCCAGGTGTAGGCATCTCTCCCACTGAGGGGAGCACTGGAAGATCAGGAGGCCGGAGCTCTTATCTCGGCTCTGTTATTGTTCCTGTGACCCTCAGAAAGCTACTTTTCCTCTCTGGACCTTAATTTCCTCATTTGTAAAATATGGAACTTGGACTACACAAGCTCCAAGATGTTTTGGGCTCTAAAATTCTATGATCCTACCTTCTGAATTGTGAAGTATTCATTTTTTTTTTCTACCTGTAAAGTAAAAGCCACATCTAAGCCCATGGAATTTAATCGCCTTACCTTTTCGTGTGAACATCAACATGCCTCCTATGCTCTGCTTTGGTGTAATGAGAATGATTTAGTTTTCATTTCAGTGGTTTTAATGATTGTTTTCCATTTGTCATTCTACCAAATATGTAATTGGCATAGTGGGCAAAGGTGATCCATGACTCACTTCCATCGGGTCCCTTTTCAAGCGTCACTTTGAAAATCTTTAGACCTCCTCCCCTCCACCCATCACTCATCCAGAGTTGGGTGGTAACCACAGATCCGATCTGCTTTTGCATCTTTGTGGAAGTGGGAGAGAGGTCATAAAATCCCCTTGGGATCAGGGACCCAGGATCAGGGACAGATGCCTAGAAGGGGACATGTTTGCTAGTAGAGGAAGGGTGCGCTGCCAGTTCGCTGACTCTGCTGGAGCAAATGACGAGGAGCTAGCTGTAACCTGACTCCTCTTCCCACTGTGGGCTGACTGGCTTTGCGCTGTCTTGGCAAAGTCCCCTAGACATGTCATGGCAGCCTATTCCTTGCTCTCTTCTGTCTACATGCCTACACACCCTGGAATGGACAATCAAGAGATCAGTTTTCTGGCTGCTGTTGAAAGGATGCTCTGTCAGAGGCAGAGACCTGCCTTATTCCAAGATTACCCTCATGCGTAAAGCTGCAGGATGTGTAGTTATTTGTTACCAGGACTTAAAAGAACACAAGGTCCAGTGTTGCATTACTTTGTTTGCTTCCAACATACCTTTCTTGCATGGATTGTTTCATGCTGTCACTCTCTCAACAACATTTATGAAGCACTTGCCTTAAGGATGAAGGAGCCGGGTGCGGTGGCTCAAGCCTGTAATCCCAGCACTTTGGGAGGCCGAGGTGAGAGGATTCCCCCAGCCCAGGGATTCGAGACCAGCCTGGGAAACTTGGGGAGACCTCGTCTCTACAATATACCGAAAAAATTAGCCAGGCATGATAGCGAGCACCTGTAGGTCCAGCTACTTGGAAGGCTGAGGCAGAAGGATAGCCTCAGCCTAGCAGGTCGAGGCTGCAGTGGCTGTGAGCGTGCTACTGCACTCTGGCCTGGGCGATGGAATGAGACTACAAATTAAAAAAAAAAAAAAGAATGAAGGTAAGGTCAAAAAGGAAGAGAAACCATGATCTCTGGCACTGAGGACTAAAAAACTGCTCTAAGAATAGAGAATGCGTAGAAACACCAAACAGGTACAAACGGACATAACACAGAGTGCTTCCAGAGATGTTTATGAATTAATTGGCATCATCAAACCGAGGTGTAGTTCATCAGAGCCACGGTTCCCAGTAGAATGACTTAGCACCGAATGAGAAGTTAAATAAGATACTCCAGATATGCAGCTGGAAGCAAGGAACTGGAATTTGAATCTAAGCACGCTGGCTCCAAAGACATTTAACACTACACTAGACTGTTTCTCTGAAGTCAAGGAGCAAGGAAGGGAAGGCCAGGCACAGTGGCTCATATCTGCAATCCCAGCACTTTGCGAGGCTTAGGTAGGAGGATTGCTTGAGTTAGAGACCAGCTTGGGCAACATAGCAAGAACTCATGTCTACAAAAAAGAAGGTAGGTAGCCAGGTATGGTGATGCATGCCTCTAGTCCCAGCTACTTGGGAGGCTGAGGCATGAGGAGCACCTGAGCCCAGGAGGTCTAGGCTGTGGCAAGCCATGATCATGCCACTGCACTCCAGCCTGGGCAACAGAGTGAGAACCCAACTCAAAACAAACAAACAAACAGCAAGGAAAGAAAACGACCCCAGTGCAGTGGTTGAGAGTCTGACCACTAATTGCAAACTCCCTGGGATTTTGTCCTGCCTCTGGCATTTATGTTCCTGGACACTCCACTTAACATTCTACCCCTATTTTTCCTTATCCATAAAAATGGGGATAATAGTAATGTGTATAGGGTTGCTATGAGGTATAAATGTGGTATAGTATATACTGTGCCCAGCCCAGTACCTGAGACACAGTAATGGTTCAATAAATGTTAACTATCAATGAAATTGTTATTATCATCTTAAGTCTTAGAACCTGAAGTCCTGGCAGGATAGTACTATAATTGCCAGAATAAGGAGCGGAAGTTTGGGTAAGGTACTTACCACTCAGAAGTCCTCTGCTCGAGTTACAGAAGATTGAGGGACCCATAGAATTACTGAGGGAAGTGATGAGAAACCAGGAAGTTCCTAAGAGAAAAACTAACTAAAAACATCAATCTTTTTTTTTTTTCAGTTGGAGTCTCACTCTGTTGCTCAGGCTGGAGTGCAGTGGCATGCTCACAGCCGTACCCCACCATCGACCTGCTGGGCTCTGGCGGTCCTTCCGCCTCAGTCTTCCAAGTAGCTGGAACTACAGGCATGTGCTACTACACCTGGCTAATGTTTTATTTTATTGTAGAGACAAAGTCTCACCAAGTTGCCCGGGCTGGTCTCGAACCCACAGGCTCAGGTAGTCCTCTCACCTCAGTCTCCCAAAGTGATGGGATTACAGGCTTGAGCCACCACACCCAGCCAAAACACCAATCTTACAGAGCCTTGAAGAAAAAATCATGCTAGAAGTAAGCAAAAGAAAAGGAAGCAAAGGCTTTGGTTATGTAGACCCTCTTGGGCTGTGGGCAAGGAGGAGTGGGATTGCCATGTTATTAGTAATTATATATGGTGTATGAATTTAACTTCTCTTTTGGTTTCCTTTTTTTCATCCTCACTATTAATAGACTATGCACATGTTGAGATGTAATCTATGCTGCAACTCTCCCTCAGAACTCTACATACTTAAAATGAAGTTTGTAGAGATTTTATTTATTTATTTTAGTCAGAGTCTCACTCTGTTGCCCGGGATGCAGTGTAGTGGCATGCTCACAGTCACTGCAGCTTCAATCTGCTGGGTTCAGGTGATCCTTCCACCTCAGTCTTCCAAGTAGCCGCAACTACAGTCGTGAGCTACCATGCCTGGCTAATTTTTTGGTTTGTTGTAGAGACGAGGTCTCACCAAGTTGCCCAGGCTGGTCTCGAACCTCTGAGCTCAGGCAGTCTTCTTGCCTCGGCCTCCTAAAGTGCTGGGATTACAGCCTTGGGCCATCACGCGTTAATAGAGATTTTTTAAAAACTTTGCAGGCCAGGTGCAGTGGCTTATGCCTGTAATCCCAGTGCCTAGAGAGGCTGAGGCAGGAGGACTGCTAAAGCGTAGGAATTTGAGGCCACAATCAGTTATGATCTTGCCACTGCCCTCCAGCCTGGGTGATAGAAAAATATCCTGTCTCAACTTAAAACATGTAAATAAATTTTTAAAAGACTTTACAGAAAACAGGAGAAACCAATAACATAATAGATGATTGTCAGCCGGGCTTGGTGGCTCAGCCTGTAATCCCGCGCTTTGGGAGGCTGAGGTGAGTGGATTGCCTGAGACTGTGGGTTTGAGACCCGCCTGGGCAGGGGGACCTCTG
>NW_007252282.1:245824-246662 GCF_000164805.1 Carlito syrichta | reverse complement strand
AAAAAAAAAAAAAAAAAAAAAATAGATGATTGTCATCATTCATAGATCAAAGAGCTGCTAGTCCACTGAAGCTCTTTTCTCCCAACAGAAATCTTTAAGGAGTGGTCTTTGTGCCCCACGTGTAATGACTACTTGGAAAGTGAATCCAAGAGTCTTATTACAGTTTTCCAAATACCAAGTCTGGGCAGGCCTAAGTGGGAGGAGTCGACTATACTTTTTACCACCGGGGAGGAGTAAGTGATTATGTTTTTTATTTATTTATTTTTTTGAGTGGGAGTCTCACTTCCTCGTCCAGGCACGCTCATGGCCACCCCAGCGTCGACCTGCTGGGCTCCGCCGATCCTTCCGCCTCAGCCTTCCTGGAACTACAGGCGTGGGCTCCCACTCCCGCTAATTTTTGATGTATTGTAGAGACAGTTCTCGCCAAGGTGCCCAGGCTGGTCTTGAACCTGCAGGCTCAGGCAATCCACTGGCCTTGGCCTCCCAAGTGCTGGGATTACAGGCTGAGCCACTGAGCTCGGCCAGTTATATTTATTCACGTGTTAGCAGCCTAATTCATTTCACCAGGTACCATGGCGCAGTCAATTTTCTCAACTGACCCAGGACAGTATCTATGGGGGATTAGCTATACTCCACTGTGTGGAAAAGGAAGTAGTGATTTGACACTCTGCCCTTGAATTCTTTCTGTATTCTGGCTAAGCGGTACTGTGAAACGATCATACTAATTATTGGTGACGTTAGTGCTCCTGAAATCACTCACTGGCAAATACTTTTTTTTTCTTTTTTTTTTTTGAGTTGGAGTCTCACTCTGTCGCCCAGACTGGAGTGCAGTGGCCGC
>NW_007252282.1:233834-245804 GCF_000164805.1 Carlito syrichta | reverse complement strand
GCACTTTGGGAGGCCGAGGCTAGTGGGTTGCCTGAGCCCGCAGGTTCCAGACCAGCCCGGGCAACTTGGGGAGACCGCGTCTCTACAATAAATCAAAAACTAGCCAGGTGCCTAGCGCACGCCTGCAGTTCCGGCTACTTGGAAGGCTGAAGCGGAAGGATCGCCTGAGCTTAGCAGGTCGACGCTGGGGTTGGCCATGAGTGTGCCATTGCACTTCAGCCTGGGTGAAAGGGTGAGACTCCAACTCAAAAAAAAAAAAAGACAATAGAAGAGTATTTGTAAAGAACACAGCATCTGGTAAACAGCAGAATCACAAATTCTGTTGACTTAAACCAATGTTTAGACTGTACATTTGCCAATATTTAATTTAGCATTTCTTCCAGCAAAATTCAACTCTACCTACAGGATAAAAGGGTAGGGAAGAAGGAATTAATTAGATACAATGTAGTTTGGACATATTTTTCTCTCTTCTGCTTCCCACTGTTAAGAAATCCCAGTTTCAGCCGGGCTCGGTGGCTCAGCCTATAATCCCGCGCCTTGGGAGGCTGAGGCAAGTGAATTGCCTGAGCCCGCAGGTTCGAGACCCGCCTGGGCAACTTAGTGAGTCCTCATCTCTACAACAAATAAAAAAATTAGCCAGGTGTGGTAGCGCGCACTTGTAGTTCCAGCTACTTGGAAGGCTGAGGCGGACGGATCGCCGGAGCCCAGCAGGTCGAGGTTGCGGTGGCCGGGAGCGGCCACTGCACTTTAATCTGGGTGACAGAGTGAGACTCCACCTCGGAAAAAAAAAAAAGAAAAGAAATCCCAGCTTCAGTTCAGCATTGGCAAAGTGATTGCTATTACACAGCAATGATTGGTGTCTGTGAGCACATGTTGAGTGGTTGTTACAGAATTTGAAAGGGCAAGGTGTATTTCATGTACCAGTCCTCAACTATCTCCATCAAGCTGTCACCATAGAGACAGAAAACTTAGAGACTTTCTTACTATCACTTTGGAAGGGAAATGTCTATTTCTGGCTGAGGGTTGGCCTCTCTGGAGTGGAGTTTGTAGTTTCTTACTGTCTGCTATGTGGTGAAAAATTTAGGACAAAATATGGAGCAACCTTATGGGGTAGATGATCAACAATTGTATAAAAGGAAAAACCTACTTAGATTAGCATGGGGCTAAATCCTGTAGGTCAATTATAATCTGGATATGATTTGGGTACTCTGGAAGTCACTTGTCACAACCTCACCACTCTCATAACCAGCCTGAGATCAGATTTCCCTTAAACAGTTAAATCATAAGCTGAAATATCAGTTACCAAAAAAGATCATATAGTTTATGCAAATTTTTTTTTGAGTTGGACTCTCACTCTGTCGTCCAGGCTGGGGTACAGTGGCACACTCACAGCCACCCCAGCGTCGACCTGCTGGGCTCCAGCGTTCTTTCCGCCTCAGTCATCCAAATAGCCAGAACTACATGCGTGCACTACCACACCCAGCTAACTTTTTTTTTTTTTTTTTTGAGACATTATCTCACCCAGGCTGGAGTGCAGTGCCATGATTTTGACTTGCTGCAGCCTCAATATTCTAGGGTCAAGCTATCCTTCTGCCTCAGCCCCCGAGTAGCTGGAATTACAGGCACACACTACCACACCTGGCTAATTTTTTGTAGTGATGAGGTCTCAATATTTTGCCTAGGCTGCCCTCGAACTCCTGGGCACAAGTGATTCTCCTGCCTTCGCCTCCCAAAGTGCTCTGATCACAGGCATGAGCCAATGCACCTGGCCAAGAAATTTAGTCTTTCAAATAGTGTACCAGGTCTAGCAATTAAATTAGTGAACTCACCCTAGAAGAAGTGTTACATGGCTTATTTCTGAATATCACTGTGGTCACCTTCAAAGTACTCCCCTTGGGGAGTTATGCACCAACACCAGTGCCCACCTAATCCACCCCTCAAAGCAATTTAGGAATTTTTTATCTGGAAAAGCCATCAGAACTGTTGTCATATTACCCTTGATGTCCTGAATGTCTTCTAAATATCTTCCTTTCAATATTTCCTTTATCTTCAGGTAAAGAAAAAAGTCATTAGGGGCCAGAACAGGTGACTAAGGAGAGTGTTCGATACAGTTATTTGTTAACTGGCTAAAAACTCCCTCACAGACTGTGCTGTGTGAGCTGGTGCATTGTCTTGATGCAAGAGTTCCTTCGGGACCATTTTGTACACATCTTTCTCCTGCCAAGATTGTCGGTTAAGATCTTCTTATTTCTCTATTGATGTATATCTGGTCTGCTATGCTTCTCACAATCAGCCTACAATTTTGACACACAATTTGATGAATTTTTGCAATGTTTTTGTCAGTTCTGCTTGTTACTGCCTGCCCTGACCTCTCTTCAGTGAAGCTTTCTCTCCCCTCAGAAAAAATGTTTAAGCCATTTGTACACTGCTGTTTTCTTCATGGCATCATCCCCATAAACTTGGACTAACATGTCTCTGATTTCACTTTCACTCTTGGCAAGTTTAAAAGAAATTTAATTTTTTTTTTTGTTGCTCTGATTCAGGTTCTGACACTCCCATAATGGCACACAAAAACATACACTCAGCAAGACACTGCCACACATTGACATGAATACAACTGTGAGACACTGATATACCATGGTTATAAAAAACTTTACTGAGTTGTTTGTACAGTACTGCCAACATAAGTGCACAGTGGCAAGTTTGCGAACTCAATTATCAGACCGCGTATGATAGCACTAATTGAGAAGTCAAGGAGGGCCTATGAAAAAGCAGAATTTAGCCAGGCTTGGTGGCTCAGCCTGTAATCCCGCGCTTTTGGCAAGCTGAGGTGAGTGGATTGCCTGAGCCCGCGGGTTCGAGACCCGCCTGGGCAGCGAGACCTCATCTCTACAATAAATCAAAAAATTAGCCGGGTGTGGTAGTGCATGCCTGTAATTCCGGCTACTCGTGAGGCTGAGGTGGAAGAATCGCCGGAGCCCAGCAGGTTGAGGCTGCAGTGGCCGGGAGGGGCCACTGCACTCCAGTCTGGGCGACAGAGTGAGACTCCAACTCAAAAAAAAAAAAGAAAAAGCAGAATTTATTTTCATCTATTTAACCTCGTGGAACATTAATTCCATAAGAAAAGCACTTCATTAAATTCTGCTGGCATTTATAGCTTATAAACTGTTGTTTGCTTGGTTCTTTTTAACTGCATTAAACTTTTTTGGGGGATTGCCTCCAAAATTGCATTGGAACCCATCAATTTTTAAAATGCATACTCTTGGATATCACAATTTCACTTCAAGGAATTTCTTTCTTTCTTTCTTTCTTTTTTTTGAGTTGGAGTCTTACTCTGTCACCCAGACTGGAGTGCAGTGGCCGCTCCCGGCCGCTGCAGCCTCAACCTGCTGGGCTCCGGCGATCCTTTCGCCTCAGCCTTCCGAGTAGCCGGAATTACAGGCACGTACTACCATGCCTGGCTGATTTTTTTATTTATTGTAGAGATGAGGTCTCGCCAAGTTGCCCAGGTGAGTCTCAAACCCGTGGGCTCAGGCAATCCACTCACCTCCAAGGAATTTCTTTCAGAAAAATATTCTCATTAAATGAAAATCCAGAGCCGGACTTGGTGGCTCAGCCTGTAATCCCAGCGCTTTGGAAGGCTGAGGTGAGTGGATTGCCTGAGCCTGCAGGTTTGAGACCCGGCTGGGCAACTTGGTGAGACCTCATCTCTACAATAAATCCAAAATTAGCCGGGTATGGTAGCGCGCCTGTAGTTCCAGCTACTTGGAAGGCGGAGCCCAGCAGGTGAAGGCTGCGGTGACCAGGAGCATGCCACTGCACTCCAGTCTGTGAGACAGTGAGACTCCAACATACACACACAAAAAAGAAAATCCATTGGGAATGTGAGGTGCTCAGCCTAATTCCTGCACTCAATTCCAAGAATGCTAAACAAGAGATTAGCCAATTCTCTTTTGCAAAATATTAACAGCAAAAAAAAGTGGTATCTGGGGGTCCTACAGTGAAGCAGGTCAATCCCTGCTTGATGACTCCAAAGTAGAGTCCACCAGAGGACAAATCTTATTTGTATATACAGAGATAACAATCAACAGTTAGGTGAAAATCACTGGACATATGAGGAATGTCCCCACCATAAAAGCAGACACAACAACCATGGAAGTAGAAAACAGAGCCAAGGCAAGAAGAGAAATGAATTATATCTATGAAACATAAACAACAATAGAATACTATAATGAAAAAAGAATAACCAGTAGACAAAAACTATATGATTCCACTTATATGAAGTATAGAAACAGAAAGTAGATGGTGGTTGCCAGGGGCTAGGGCTGGTGGAAAGGAGAATAGGGAGTTACTGTTCAATGAGTAAAGAGTTTCATGCAGGGCACGGTGGCTCCTGCCTATAATCCCTGCACTTTGGGAGGTGGGGGCGAGAGGACTGCCTGAGCCCAAGGGTTCGAGACTAGCCTGGGCAACTTGGCAAGACCTCATCTCTACAATAAATAAAAACACTAGCCAGGCATGGTGGCGCACACCTGCAGTTCCAGGTACATAGAGGGCTGAGGCCTGAGCCCAGCAGGTCGAGGCTGTGGGTCTAACCTGGGGGGACAGAGTGAGACTCCGACTCAAAAAAAAGAGTTTCAGTCTTTCAAGAGGAAGAAATCGGAAGATGGATGATGGTGATGGTTGCACAATATTAATGTAAATAATGCCACTGAACTGTATATCTAAAAGTAGTTAAGATAGTAAATTTTAGACTAGGCTCGGTGGCTCAGCCTGTAACCCTAGCACTTTGGGAGACCGAGGCAAGTGGATGGATTGCCCGAGCCCACGGGTTCGAGACCAGCCCAGGCAACTTGGCAAGACTGTGTCTCTACAATAAATAAAAAATTAGCCGGGTGTGGTAGTGTGCACCTGTAGTTCTGGCTACTTGGAAGGCTGAGGTGGAAGGATCACCAGAGTCCAGCAAGTCAACGCTGGGGTGGCTGTGAATATGCCACTGTACTCCAGTCTGGAAGACAGAGTGAGACTCCAACTAAAAAAAAAAAAAGTACATTTTATGTTATGTATATTTTATCACAATTTTTAAAATTGGCAGGAAAAGAAATAACTAATGAATAATAGGAGCTCTTGGAAATGAAAAATATGATTGCTGAAATAAGAAATTCATAAAGGTTTGGAAAATGAAGACAAGGAAATTTTCCAGAAGGTAGAGTCAAGAAATGACATATAGGTGGAAAATAGAGGACAAACCTAAAGAATTAATCTAGGAAGCCTAGTATTTCCTGGAATGAAAGAGAAAGAGAAACAGGTTGGATCAGAGTCCCAATGTCAAACCTGACCCGCATGGTACAGATAAAGAAATTTTGTTGTTGTTGTTGCTTGAGTCGAGCTCTTACTCTGTCACTCAGGCTGAAGGAGCAGCGGCACAATCCTGGGCTCAGGCGATCCTTCCCCCTCAGCCTCCCTGGTAGGTAGGTCTACAGATACACGCCACCATGCCTGGCTAATGATTTCTCATAGAGGAGATGTTTATGAAGGAACTACTTACAGAGGTGTGAGCAGTAAGGATTAAGGGAACAAACGAGGACAGCATAGTGTCCAGAGACTAGCAATGAGGAGGAGCTGTGACACTCACAGGGTTGACGGGGGAAGGTGGTGCAAATGGCAGCCCAGGAGAACTGGAGCCAAGGAGGAAGGGCCTTCCAGTGGGAGACACAGCCAGTGCCTGAGAGACACGGCTTCCCAGCAGGGACACAGCAGGGAAGACACACTCTGACCACTCTCTTCCTGTGATCTGATCTCACATTGGCCAGACCTCACCAGAAACCAGCTGGCAATCCAGCCCAAGGGTCATTCTCTCAGGGCAGGGCAGGGCTAGTATGTGAAGGGTAATAAATTATCAAAGAATAATACAATAACATTTTCCCATCTGAAAAACATCTGGTGTCCATCCCAGGGAATTTAAATAAAATAGCTTTACAAAAGGCATAGCATAATGAAATTTCAGAAAACCATTAACAGAGAAGATGTTAAAAGCTTCCAGAGAGGCAAGAAGAGATCATATATTACATATATTATATATATTACATATTATATATATATATTTGAAGGATCAAAAATCAGAATGGCATTGGATTGATCAGCAGCAATACTGAATGCTATGGCAAGAGAGCGGTGTCTTAAGATTTTTGAGGAACTACTATTTTCAAGCCAAAAGGCCAATCAACTGTAAAAGTGGAATAAAGACATTTGCAAGCATGCAATGTTTCAAAAACTTGCCTTCTATACATCCTTTCTCCAATTCCTGGGCTCAAGCAATCCTCCTGCCTGAGCCTCCCAAAGTGCTGAGATTACAGGTCTGAGCCACCGTGCCCTTTCTTAGGAAGCCATTACAAAACAAAGGAGCAAGTAAGCAACTGAACAATAAATGAAGACCCTGAGCTGAGGGAACACGGGACACAGGCTCAGAGGGGAAGCTCCCACTGACTGCTGTACAGAAGTCCTAGAACACACTTAGTTCAGACAGAGCAAGAGAAAAGAAATTACCATTAGGATGTCTTTAAGCGAAAAAAATCACTATTGTTTTCAGAGAGGCTTAATATTCTTTTGAGGGTTTGTGAAGGGCAATGAAAATAAGCAAATGACTTTTTTAAAAATCAGCATTTTTTTTTGAGTTGGAATCTTACTCTTTGTCGCCCAGGCTGGAGTGCAGTGGCACGTTCACGGCCACTGCAGCCTCGACCTGCTGGGCTCAGGCGATCCTTCCCCCTCAGCTTTCCAAGTAGCTGGAACCACAGGCGCATGCTACAACACTCAGCTAATTTTTCAATTTATTGTAGAGACTAGGTCTCACCAAGTTGCCCAGGCTGGTCTCGAACCCCTGGGCTCAGACAATCCTCTTGCCTCTGCCTCCCAAAGTGCTGCAATTACAGGCATGAACCACTGTGCCTGGCTGTAGGCATATGTTTAAGGGGAAAAAAACAGTTTTCAAAAAGTATATCCATAATGTGATCCTATTTTTTTTTTTTTTTGAGTCAGAGTCTCACTCTGTCGCCCATGTTGGAGTGCAGTGGCTCAGGCAATCCACTCTCTTCAACTCCCAAAGTGCTGGGATTACAAACTGAGCCCTATTTCTTTTTTGGATTGGAGTCTCACTGTCGCCCAGACTGGAGTGCAGTGGCTGCTCCCGGCCACCGCAGCCTTGACCTGCTGGCCTCCGGCGATCCTTCCGCCTCAGCCTTCCCAGTAGCTGGAACTACAGGCACGCGCTACCACGCCTGGCTAATTTTTTGATTTATTGTAGAGATGAGGTCTCGCCAAGTTGCCCAGGTTTCGAACCCCGGGCTCAGGCAATCCACTCACCTCAGCCTCCCAAGGCACGGGATTACAGGCTGAGCCACCGAGCCCGGCTAGGGCCCTATTTCTTAAAGTTAAAATTCTTATAAATATGTAGCCAGACGTAGTGGTCAAGCCTATAATCCCAGCACTTTGGGAGGCTGAGGCGGGAGGATTGCTTGAATCCAGGTGTTCGAGACCAGCCTGGGCAACTTGGCGAGACTTTGTCTCTACAATAAATCAAAAAATTAGCTGGGCATGTTGGCTTGCCCTGTAGCTCCAGCTACTTGGATGGCTTAGATGGAAGAACCGCCTGAGCCCAGCAAGTCAAGGTTGTGGTGGCCATGAGCGTGCTACTGCACTCCAGCCTGGGCAAACAGAGTGAGACTCCTACTTAAAAAAAAAAAATTATTATAAATATTTATTACTTTTTACATAGGAAAATGAAAAATTAGGGGAACTGTGAGCTTTTATTTTTTAATTTAAAAATTTTAGGATTAAATAGTTTATAATAAGGATGGACTTTGCATACTCAGAGAAAAATCAACACAGATAAATGTCAAATAAGATTACTTTGGGTTTAGAAATCAGTTGTTTGGCCTGGCGCAGTGGCTCACACCTATAATCCCAGCAATTTGGGAGGCAGAGGTGAGAGGATTACTTGTGCCCAGGGGTTTGAGACTAGCCTGGGCAACTTGGGCGAGCCCTCGTGTCTACAATAAATCAGAAAATTAACTGGGCGTTGTGGGGCTTGCCTGTAGTACCAGCTACTTAAAAGACTGAGGAGAAAGGATTGCCTGAGCCCAGCAGGTTGAGGCTGTGGTGGCTGTGAGCATGCCACTGCACTACAGCCTGGACAACAGAATGAGACTCCAATTCAAAAAAAAAGAAAAGAAAAGAAAAAGAAATCAGCTTTTTCATAGCTTCAGTTATCCATATTCATTTATCAAACTATTGTGCTTGGTATTGGTGAGGCAGAGATAAAATATATCTCCCACCTTTCATTTGATCAGACTCCAGTGGAACAGTTTTTAAAGTGCTCTGTGCTTCAGGGGTGCAATACATGTTTTGATCTGAACTTCATTTTCAAAACATCTTGTTTTTATTTATTTATTTTTTGGACACAGGGTCTTGCTCTGTCACCCAGGCTGAAGTGCCGTGGCGTGGTCATAGCTCATGTCGTCTCAAACTCCTGGGCTCAAGTGATACTCTCATCTCAGCCTCCCAATTAGCTGGGACTACAGACATGTATTAACATGCCTGGTTAATTTAAAATTTGTGTGTGTGTGTAGAGACAGGGTTTTGCTATGTTGCCCAGGGTAATCTTAAATTCCTGGCCTCAAGTGATCCTCCCAGTTAAGCCTCCCAAAGCACAGGGCCTATAAGTATGAGCCACTGTGCCTGACTCAAAACTTTGTGTGTGTGTGTGTGTGTGTGTGTGTGTGTGTGTGTGACGCACACATACGCGCGCTAGTGTCTCACTCTGTCCCCTAAGCTGGAGTATAGTCGTGTGATCATGGCTCATTTGACCTCCTGGACTCAGACAATCCTTCTGCCTCAGCCTCTTGAGTAACCGGTACTATACGTGTGTACCACTAAACTCAGCTAATTTTGTATTATTTTTGTAGAAATGAGGTTCGTTATGTTGCCCAGGCTGGTCTTGAACTCCTGGGCTCAAGTGATCCTCCTACCTCAGCCTTCCAAAGTGCTGGGATTACAGGTGTGAGTAATTGCACCTGGCCTCAAAACATATTTTAAATATTTAAAAACCTGTAATAGACCAAGCAGAAGGATCGCATAAGTCCAGAAGGTCCAGGCTCTGGTGTGCCATGATCATGCCACTGCACTCCAGCTTGAGTGACAGCATGAGACTCTGACCTATAATAAAAATTAATTTAATATAATAAATTTTAATATACTGAGACCACTACTAGTTAATATCTTCAGTTAGATAAACTATTTTTGTGTGTAAATGTCAGTATTAAAATTTTCCTGTCACTTTTGAGCAAATATTTGAATGTATTGCTAACTAATCATCACTTAGAAAGGCTGTAACTTTACATTGGTCTTTTAAAAATCTGGATCTGGGGTGGGCATGGTGTCTCACACCTATAATCCCAGTGCTTTGGGAGGTCGAGGCAAGAGGATTGCTTGAGCCTAGGAGTTCGAAACCAGTCTGAGCAACATGGCCAGACCTTGTCTTTACAACAAATAAAAAAAATTAGCTGGACATGGTGGTGCATGCCTGTAGTACCAGCTACTTGGCGACTAAGGTGGGAGGATCACCTGAACCCAGCAGTTGGAGGCTGAGGTAGCTGTGATGGTGCCACTGCACTCCAGCCTGGACAACAGAGCCACAAATGTGCCATTGCACTCCAGCCTGGGTGGCAGAGTGAGATTCTGATCCAAAAATAATAATAAAATAAATTAAATTAAACTAAATTCTGGGTCTGGGTCAGCCAGGCACAGTGGCTCACGTCTGTAATCCCAGGACTTTGGGAGGCTGAAATGGGAGGATTGCTTGAACCCAGAAGTTCAAGTCTAGCCTGGGCAACACAGTATTACCTTGTCTTTAAGAAAAATGCCAGGCAGATAGCCTGTTCCTGTAGCCCCATCTATTCTGGAGACTGAGGCAAAAGAATAGCCTGAGCCTAGGAGGTCGAGGCTGGGGTGAGCAGTGATTGTGCCATTGCACTCCAGCCTGTGTGACAGAGTGAGACCCCCAACTCAAAAGAAAAAAAAAACCATAAACATAAAAATAAAGGTCTGGATCTGCACATGTCTGCTTAGAGAAAAATCTACAGATACCTATGCAACCATAACTTATGGGTGCTGAGCACAATTAAAGGTATAGATAGCAAAGTTCATCAGTTTGATGTACATTCTTTTTTTTTTTTTTGAGTCGGAGTCTCACTCTGTTGTCCAAGCTGAAATGCAGTGGCCACTTCCGGCCACCTCAGCCTCGACCTGTTGGGCTCCGGGGATCCTTCTGCCTCAGCCTTCTGAGTAGCTGGAACTACAGGCACGCGCTTCGCCGCCCGGCTGATTTTTTTATTTATTGTAGAGATGAGGTCTCGCTGCCCAGGTGGGTCTCGAACCCGCAGGCTCAGGCAATCCACTCACCTCAGCCTCCCAAAGGATTACAGGCTGAGCCACCGAGGATTACAGGCTGAGCCACCGAGCCCGGCTAAATTTTTTGATTTATTGTAGAGATGAGGTCTCACCAAGTTGCCCAGGCGGGTCTCGAACCCACGGGCTCAGGCAATCCACTCACCTCAGCCTCCCAAGGCGCGGGATTACAGGCTGAGCCACCGAGTCCAGCTTACAAATTCTTAAATTTAGAGCTTTATAAGTTTTCAGTGTTTGACTTTTGTAATAAAACATGTGAGCAGTTGTCTATTTTTGTGAACCAATTCTGAAAACACTTTATTGTGGACACTTTGAAACAGATACAAAGTAGTGATAAAGAACCACCCTATCCTTGTCACCCAGTTTCAATAAGGACCAACATTCTACCATTCTTGCAGCATCTGTATCTCTATTTGTCTCCACTGGATCATTGTTTTTTCCAATAAATATTTTCCATGACTCCTATTTTAAGTTGCAGGCCAAATTATTAATAAAGCAACATGGCTACTATTTGTAATTATTTATCTGTGCTAATCAGGATTTTCTCACTATTTCTCAACCTAAACAAAATGCAGAAATAATTTGGATACTGACGCTTATGTAAAACTGCAATTATCACTTACAAATCCTAATTTCAAATTTTAGGGTTCACAAAAATAACCTTGTTTTCTGAAATTAATTTATTACATTAATTTTTTTTGTTACTAAAACTAATACTTTTAAAAATTCCAATAGTACAAAGAGGATGCATTAAAAAGAACTTCTAGCCTGGCACGGTGGCTCATACCTGTAAACCCGGCACTTTGGGAGGCCAAGGTGGGAGGATTGCTTGAGCCCAGGAGTCTGAGTCCAGTCTGAACAACATAGTGAGTCCTTGTCTCTACAAAACATTTTTTAAAAAATTAGCTGCATTGGTGGTACATGCCTGTAGAACTACTCAGGAAACTGAGGTGGGAGGATCGACTACCTGTGCCCAGAAGGTCAAGACTATGGTGAGCTGTGATCATGCCACTGCACTCCAGCCTGGGTGACAGAGTGAGACCCTGACTCAAACCAAAACAAACAAACAGCCAGGCGCAGTGGTTCATGCATGTAATCCCAGCACTTTGGGAGGCAGAGACAAGAGGATTGTTTGAGTCCAGGCATTTGTGACCAGCCTGAGCAAAGTGGCGAAACCTTGTCTCTACAATTAAAAAAAAAAAAAATTAGCCAGGTATGGTGGGTGTGCCTGTGGTTACAGCTAGTTGGAAGGCTGAAGGGAAAGGATCACCTGAGCCCCGCAGGCTGAGATTGCAGTGGCTATGAGCGTGCCACTGTACTCCAACCTGGGCCACAAGTGAGACTTCGACTCCAAACAAACTCCCCTCCCCACCTACTTACACAATTATCTAGATCAACTGCTGGTCTGTTAAAAGTCATTCTCAGTATAGTGAAAGGATGCTGGAATATGAGTTAGAAGACCTGAGTGCTGGTTGTTTTTTTTTTTTGAGTTGGAGTCTCACTCTG
>NW_007252282.1:229778-233693 GCF_000164805.1 Carlito syrichta | reverse complement strand
CAAGTTGCCCAGGCGTGTCTCAAACCCGCGGGCTCAGGCAATCCACTCACCTCGGCCTCCTAAAGTGCTGGGATTATAGGCTGAGCCACCGAGCCGGGCCTGCTAGTTTTAGACAAGCCATTTAACCTATTCAGTTTTCTCATTTATGTAATGGAGATACCATATGCTTGTCTTTTTTGTTAGGTTTTTGAGATGATCAGTCTGGGCGACAGAGTGAGACTCCAACTCAAAAAAAGAAAAAGAGATGATCTGCTGAAGTAGAGTACCAGCCAGTGGTGAAACCAAATTGACTGTGGAATCTAAAAGTCATGGGTTTAAAAACGCTGTGTTTTTTTTTTTTTTTTTTTTTACTGCTGTGAATGGTCTAGTTGCTAAAATCATTCATTCCATTTTCAGGAAATGATTGAGTACCTGCCATATGCCAGACTCTGTGCCAAGCATGAGGACAGGGTGAAATGACAGACAGGAGCTTAAATTGTAGTTTTTTCAGCACCTGGTATGTGCTAAGGCAGAGTGGAAGTGGTAAACCCCTATGGGGTATCTCATTTGCTCACGGCTGCAGATAACATCTGTGTGTGCTGAAACTTCCTGGTCTGACTTCTCTGAACTTGAATCTTATATATCCAACATATGTTTTAAGTAATTCAAAGGAAACTCAAGACTAATATGTCCAAACCTCAACTGATTTTGTTACCATGGCTGTTCTTCCCTCCACTTTTCTCCATCTCTAAAAACAGACTTCCCTCACCTCCTATCACCTGCAAGACACATTTTAGTTTGCCCAGAAGGTAGATCTGAATCCATCCACTTTCCCTCCCTGCAGCCTCCCTTGCTCAGACTTTTTTGCAGGAGGCTCCTCACTATCTTCCTTGCTTCTTGCTCCCTTGCAAACTGTTCGCCACACAGCAGCCCGAGTGGGTTCCCAGCATGACAGCGACAGCAACAGCAGCGATCGCAAACACAAACACCTCAAATACACACAACTGAAAATAGAAGTATTCCTTCATGTCCACACCTTCCTGGGCAGATTCTTCCTCTGGGCTCTGGGGCTTCTGTTGTGCTGATCAGGATACATTGGTAGAGATGCAGAAGTGGTGAGGTCAGAAAGAACAGATTGATGTACATTCGTTTAGCAAAGGCAGGGGGTTACTAGAGGAGCGAGAACAGAGCCTAGGAGGTGAGGGAATAAGGTCAAAGAAAGAAGAGCCAGACCCAGGCCTGGCCTTGTTTTAGAGAGAAGAGAGATTGGAGACTGTTGCTGTGTAGGTGATGGGTAGAACTTAGAGACACAGTTCAAGGTGTGTGATCATGTTTATTGAGACACATGCAAATAAATTTCCCTTTGATAACCTATTGTTGTATCTGAAATAGCACGCTTGCTTCATAGATTTCAGTAAATATTAGACTTTCATTTCTATTTTAACAGATGTCTGTTGTTTCTTTTGAGCGAGATAAGGAGACAGGTGATGAGTAGGCCTAGCTTTATTCAAAATACTTCATTGTATTTAGAATAAACCCTGAATGGCTTACTAGGCAATCTCTATATCATCCAGCCACTACTACTCTCACCTTTGCTGACACTGCCCTTCCTCTGGTTCCCTAAATAAACAGAGATGTTTCCTTTCTTAGGCTAGACACAGCTAGTCTCTGTTTAAAGTTCTTTTAGGCCAGGTATAGTGGTTCACATCTGTAATCCCAGCACTTTGGGAGGCAGAGGCGGGAGAATTGCTTGAGTCCAGGAGCTTAAGACCACTCTGGGCAACGATAGCAAGACCCTGTCTCTACAAAAAAATTTAAAAATTAGCTGAGCATGGTGAAGCGTGTCAAGTAGCTACTTGGGAGGCTGAGGCAGAAGGATAGCCTGAGCTCAGGAGGTTGAGGCTGCCCATGCTCACGCCACTGCACTCCAGCCTGGGCAACAGTGTGAGACCCTGACTCCCCCCAAAAAAAGTGTTCTTACTGTGATGGTTCATTCTTATCTCTTAGGTCTCATCTTAAATGTCTGCTCCTCTTCAGAAAAGACTTCCCACCTGAGCTGAGCTGTATCTCCATTAGTGTTTAAAATATGCATTATTATTTTATTATTTTTAATTTTTTTTTTGAGTTGGAGTCTCACTCTGTCACCCAGGCTGGAGGGCAGTGGCACGATCAAGGCCACTGCAGCCTCGACCTGCTGGGCTCAGGTGATCCTTCCACTTCGGCCTCCCAAGTAGCTGGAATTACAGGTGTGCACCACCATGCCTGCTAATTTTTTGATTTATTGTAGAGATGAGGTTTCACCAAGTTGCCCAGGCTGGTCTCAAAAGACCTGGTCTCAGGCTATCCTTTATCTTCAGCCTCCCAAAATGTTGGGATTACAGGTGTGAGCCACGTTTCCTGGCCAGGTCTCTGTTATTGCTCTCTTTCGTGGCACACAATGGTTTTCTTCACAGAACTTTGCAATGGGTCCTGTATTTACATGTGTGGTTACAAGTGTGTGCATGTATGCATGTTTTGTTTACATGCTCACTGTCTCCAGCAAAGGTCAGACCATGAGGATGAGGAGCTTGTGGGTGAATTCATCACTATGCAGCCACCACAGTGCTCTGCACAGAGAAGCCCGCCCCTGAGTACTTGTTGAGCAAACAAACAAGCTCTTGTGGAGCTTAACATCAAGAGGGAAATACAGGGTAGTATGGTGGCTCATGCCTGTAATCCTAGCACTTTGGGAGGCTGGAGCAGGAGGATCACTTGAACCTAGGAGTTTGAGACCAGTCTGGGTAACATGGGGAAATCTTGTCTCTACAAAAAAATTAGCTGGGCGTGGTGGTGCACACCTGGAGTCCTAGCTACTTGGGAGGTTGAGGAGGAAGGATTGCCTGAGGCCAAAAGATCAAGGCTGCCTGTGATCACGCCACTACACTCCAGCCTGGGCTAAAGAGTGAGACCCTGACTCAAAAAAAGAAAAAAAGAAATATAGACACTGAACAAAAAATCCTGTTATGATGGTTGCAATAGGGGGGTATGGTATTACTGAAAGCCCAGGAAAGCTATCTTAAGTGGGAAGTTAGATGACCCAGGCCTGTCTGATCTAAACACGGATTAGGAGTTGGCCAAGTGACAAGAGCGAGGAATGTTCCAAGCAGAGGAAATGGCATGTAAAGGGCTTAGGACGAGAGCGTGGGGTATGCCAGGGAGATGAAAGAACATGTGGCTGGAGTCTAGAGAGGAGGGTTGGGCAGAGGCGGGCCTGAGGAAGATCCGGTACCCCTCAGGGTTGGGGCTTTATCCTAAGAAAAAATGGAAAGCTTCAGGAAGTGTAGTGAGGTAATATTATTATTATTATTATTTGAGTTGGAGTCTCACTCCGTCACAGGAGTGCAGTAGCACACTCAAGGCCTCCCAGCGTCGACCTGCTGGGCTCAGGCAATCCTTCCACCTTAGCCTTGCAAGTAGCTGGAATTATAGGCGTGCGTTACAACGTCCGGCTAATTTTTTGATTTATTGTAGAGATGAGGTCTCACCAAGTTGCCTAGGCTGTTCTCGAACCCGTGGCCTCAGGCAATCCCCTCACCTCGGCCTCCCAAAGTGCTGGGATTATAGGCTTGAGCCATATTATTATTCTTTTTGAGTTGGGGATCTTACTCTCTCGTCCAGGCTGGAGCACAGCGGCATGATCAAGGGCAGCATTGATCTCCTGGGCTCAGATGATCCTTGGTCTTGAACTGCTGACCTCAAGCAATCCTCCTGCCTTGGCCTCTCAGAGTGCTGGGATTATAGACGTGAGCCACTGCGCCTGGCCAAGTTTGTGTTTTGTTTTTTTTTTTGAGTTGGAGTCTCACTCTGTCACTCAAACTGGAGTGCAATGGCCGCTCCTGGCCATCGCAGCCTCGACCTGCTGGGCTCCGGCGATCCTTCTGCCTCAGCCTTCCAAGT